>NC_060954.1:1214363-1234836 GCF_022045245.1 Lucilia cuprina | reverse complement strand
CTAGTTCTGTTCTAGTTCTGTTCTAGTTCTGTTCTAGTTCTATTCTAGTTCTGTTCTAGTTCTGTTCTAGTTCTTTTCTAGTTCTGTTCTAGTTCTGTTCTAGTTCTGCTAAGTTTCCCCCAACATTCCAACTAGAGAGATTTTAGACCTTTTCTCTTGCCTTTTAAGAGGGTAAAAGCTCATTGAGAACTCTATTTAAATGTCGGCTCATTTCTGCACAGCAAAAACAGCTAAAACAAACATTTAAAAGAACTTAGAGAAAGAGAGATAGAGAGGAAATGAAAAAAACAGAGAAACAAAAAATCTTATTTTGACACTTGTGACATTCGTGACATACAAATCAATTATTACGTGAATTTTTCTGCTTGCAAAAAGAAAACCTTTAAAAAAAATATACAAAAAATGTATAAATAAAAAACTGAGCGATTTTAGGCGATAAGGCACGTTTGGTGTTAAAACTAATAGAACAAAATCTGGATAATTAAACACAATTTCCTGGTTCAAAACTCAACGGAAGTAGAGTTTTAAAAAAATACACTTAACTAAACTAAAACGTGAATTTAAGGCTAATTTAAGCAGCATTTAAGAAAATTTAATATAAAATTAAAAGCAATTTTTGGTTATAACCTAAAAAAATTTGATTTTCTTAAAAGGTTTTGTAAGGAAATAGTTTTCTTTTTGGGGGATTTCAAGTGTTAAAGTGTTTTTCAAACAAAATGTTTGACAATTTACAGCTCTTTTGATTTTCTAGCTGTTTTGTGTTTGTCAGCACGCTCTCTTGCACTCACTCTCTGTGGCCTGTTGTTTCAAGTTTCACCCCTAAAAGTATTGAAAAGAATTTCGTAAAAAAAACCGCACCATTACAAACATTGCTTTCTTCTGCTATTGCTGGCTGGCAATCGATTTTGTTTCCGGCATTTTCACGTGGTTGTTGTGGTTTTATCCTTCTTTTCTATTTTATATTAAAAAAAAATTAAATGTAATAAAATAATATTTCATTTAAAGCAATACGAATCTAGAAAAGTGTGTGGTGTTTGTGTGTGTGTGTAAGAAAACAGAGTGTTGAGAGTTGTAAGTGTCAGTGATGTGGGTTTATTTTAACAAAATACAATACAATTAAACTGTAGAAAATACAATTGGTTCTGCTTGAATTACGAACAATTATAATGTTCATTCTTATTGAAATATTTAATGTCATTAAAGCCATTTAAGTCTTTAATACTACGTCATTGTCATCATCATCATCATTATATACCTTCTTTAGTGTTTTTTTTTATTTCCTTCATTAGGCCCGTTGAATAACTAATAAAGTGTATTTTATTTTGTAATTGTGGCATGTGTCTATAGAGTGTTTAGAGTGCTTGCAGCACACACATGATTCTACTTTCTATACAAAAAAATATATATTTTCTAAATATATCCTTTTTACCCACTCTTCACATATCCTTCTTCTTTATCTTGCTCATCATTATCTTCATCGGTTGTACATTTTCCATTGGCAGTTTGACCTATCGACCGAATTGCGTGTATGTGCTCGTTGTTCCTTATTGATTTTCAAAATTTAGTATTTCTTTGTCCTTTTTTTTTTGAATGGCCCCAGCACACAATATTCAAATAAAAAGTTCAAAAACACAAAAAAATTTATAAGAAAAAAGTTTAACAACTGTGTAAAGCAATAACAAAAATAAAATATATATGAGAAAATCCTATAAAAAATAAACATTACATGACTACTATTAAAACAAAAAGGTCTACTACAACAACAACATTTGTATATAATGTATAACACAACTGTGTGTATACTTTTGACCCATATTTAGTGGATTCAAGCAAAGAATAATACAACGATTGTGTACTTAAACGGAAAAATACATAAAAACGTTTTAATTTAAATCCCTTTAGAACAAATAAAACCTTTAAATAGAGACAAAAAGCACACAAAAAAAAAGAAAATTTAATTCTTATTGGGATTTTCAGCTTAAAAACAAACACAAAAAAAAAACAACTAAAAATAAATTTTTGCAAAAAGAACTATAGCTGCTAGTCACGCTTTTGTTGGAAAAAGGTGGCAACTTTATTTGCTTTTTTTTTTGCCATAAAACTCATTTACGGAAGTGGTTTCCAACTCACGGAACTTATTTTTCACTTCCATAGAAATATTTATATTTTAATACATATGAACAAACTAACTATTTCTTCATCTTTTATACCCTTGAAAAACTGCAATGAGTTTTTTTATTGTTGTTTTAGTTTTTTTCTTCTTCTTGCAGTTTTCTAGGTCATTTTATTGTAATATTTTGTTTTAAGCTGCTAAATTATGGCCTAATTTTTGTCACACTTAGTTAAATCTTTAAATTGTGAAATTTTCATTTAAATGAAAAGTTTTCTTCTAGGAAAAAAGTGGAATATTTTATCAACTATTTCTCTCATTTTTGCCAAAACATAATAAGTCACATAAGTAGTTTAAACAATATCTAATACACTTTTATTTATTAAATTTATAGATAAATTTCAAATTTTGTTTAAATACTCCTGACTATGACTGTATACAGCTGTAAAAGATATTCATCAAAAATATGAGTCACTTTTAAAAGTACTACTGAATAAAGTTACAAAATATAGTTTTATTTCGTTTACAACTGAAATTTCTTATTTTGTGTAAATACTTCTGACTATGACTATAAAAAAGCTGATTAAGATATTCAATATTTGTTACTCTTTAAAGTTCTACGAAATAAAGTTACAAAATAAAGTTTAATTTCATTTAAAACTGAAATTTCAATTGTGTAAATACTTCTGACTATGACTGTATACAGCTTTTAAAGATATTTAACAAAAATATAAGACACTCTCCTTAAGAATATGAAGGGATTTTGTTGCTTGTACTTTTGTTGGGAAGAATTCTTTCTTTGAACTACTTGCAGATTAATATTCTCAATCACACTACAGCAGAGTTGCAGCAATAACTTTCACTGCCCTCATTGGTCACCATTTGAGTTAAGTCAGTTTTTTAGTTAAAAATCAGTTTTTTTAGTAAAACTTAGTTGATGTATTGAAATTTTTTTCCTTTTGTAAAACTACTTTTTTCATTCAAAGCTTAGTTTTGAATCAAGAAATCAAAATGCAAAATCATCTTTTCTCGGATAAATCTTCTTTTGCACTTAAAAATTAGCAGTTTTTAAGCCAACATGGAACCCATATAAAATACCTACTTCTTTAACTTAACCTGTTTAGTAATTGATTTATTGATTTTAATTAATTGTTTAAATAAGAAAACTTAATCAAAAATTCATGTTAAAAATGCTTGGAATTTAAATTTAAAAAAAGTATTATAAAGAAAAATATTTAAATTAAAATTTCAAAAGTTTTTTTACGCTTGCCGAAATGCTGCTTAGACGTACGACCAAAGACAGCTGCCTTTATACCCTTTAGACAAAATAAACAATTTAATGGCAGAATGAATATTAGTTATTTTTTATTTTACGAAATATGAAATTTATTTTCAAACACTTCAGTCACTCACTCACTCAGTCACTTCATCATTCATTCTACGCTGCCTAACGTTTACAAATGTTGGCAGAGTGTTTAATTTTTCTTTCGATCAGTCAGGCATTTATTTTGTTTGTTTTTTTAATTTAGCAGCTTTGGAGAAATAATATCAACTACCTAAACAATTCTATCTCCACTTGCACAAATATCTATTGTCGTTTTTATCAATATTATTTTTATTTTTTTTTTGTTTAGTAAACAAAATAAATAAATTTAAATAGAAATATAAAAATAATATTTATAAATAAAATAAAAATTAAATAAAATTAAAAATAAATAAAATAAATATTAAATCAAATTTATATAAACAACAATAACAACAGTAATCATAATAATTAAAATTAATAATATAACATAAAAATAAATAAATAAATTATTCATAATTATATTAGCATCTGTAATAAAATAATTAAATAAAAATATATAAAATAATTAAATAAAATAAAAAAAATTAAATGTTGACTGGTAAAGTTTTCAAACCGTAGCCGAATGCGAATCCAAATTACATGCAAAATAAATGGGTACAATGAGGCCAAATAAATACGATGTGAGTATTAATATATATATTTTTTTTTATTTTAAGAAATAATTTCATTTATTTGCATTTGGTATAAGTTATTAAGTAAAATAAACAGTTTAAAAGAAATAGGAAAGTTTATGAGTATATGATACCCTACATCATGAAAAGCAGATTTTCTAAAAGAGACTTTAAGAAAGTTTGGGCTGATCTACAAAAGAAATTGGGGAAATAATACATTTTATTGCAATACAGATAAATATATGTCCACTTTGAATGTTGAAGGAATTTCTCCAAAGGGGGCTTGTATGGGGTCAAGGGTAAAAAGAGGATAAATCATTACAAAAATTAGCGGTGTCATTAATGCTTATATAAAACTTAATTGTGGCAATGATTACGAGGGGACTCAGAAAGTGATGTGTCGATCGATATACTTTAGGGACCAATATCTTTGTGTGTTACAAACGTCAGTACAAATGTTTGTTAACCCTTTCTACTGTAGTGATGTAGAGTACAAAAATAGTATTCAATGTATGAGACTAGTTTTATAAGTATTTGTAGTGAAAAGTCAGTTTTAAGTAAGTTAGTTAGGTAGTTAGTTAGTTATTTAGTTACATGGTTAGTTAGTTAGTTAGTTAGTTAGTTAGTTAGTTACTTGGTTAGTTAGTTAGTTGGTTAGTTAGTTACTTTGTTAGTTAGTTAGTTGATTCGTTAGTTAGTTAGTTAATTAGTTGGTTAGTTAGGTAGTTAGTTAGTTGGTTAGTTAGTTAATTAGTTAGTTAGTTAGTTAGTTAGTTAGTTAGTTAGGTAGTTATTTAGTTATTTAGTTATTTAGTTATTTAGTTATTTATTTATTTAATTATTTAGTTATTTAGTTATTTAGTTATTTAGTTATTTAGTTATTTAGTTATTTAGTTATTTAGCTATTTAGTTATTTACTTATTTAGTTATTTAGTTATTTAGTTATTTAGTTATTTAGTTATTTAGTTATTTAGTTATTTAGTTATTTAGTTATTTAGTTATTTAGTTATTTAGTTATTTAGTTATTTAGTTATTTAGTTATTTAGTTATTTAGTTATTTAGTTATTTAGTTATTTAGTTATTTAGTTATTTAGTTATTTAGTTATTTAGTTATTTAGTTATTTAGTTATTTAGTTATTTAGTTGTTTAGTTATTTAGTTATTTAGTTATTTAGTTAATTATTTAGTTAGTTAGTTAGTTAGTTAGTTAGTTAGTTAGTTAGTTAGTTAGTTAGTGTGAGTTTTCAGTCAGTTTTTCAATCAGATTTTCTCCTTTCAATAGAAAGTTCTTTGAAAAGTTAGTTGTCACTTAAAAGTCAGTTTTTCAATGAAATCATTTTCTTTTAATGAAAGACAGTTTTTCTCGGAAATTTCAGCTTTTCAGTGAAAGGTCAAATAAAAAACAACGTTTTTAATGAAAAATAAGTTTTTTGATGAAAAAAATTTATTTTTATTTTTTATCACAAGTCAGTTTTTAAAAAAAAAAAAAGATCAGTTAGTTTTATTGGTTAAAATCAGAGTTTTCAGTCTGTTTTATGATGACAGTGAAAACTCAGTTCTTGAATGACTAATTCGTTTATAACCAAACAAAATGTTTCTTATTCAAAGACAGTTTTTCAGTGAAAAATATATATTTTTTTCAAATAGGAAGTCAGTTTTTTAGTAAAACTTAGTTTATCTGTGAATCTGTTTTTCTTTTGTAAAACAACATTTTTCATTGAAAGCTTAGTTTTAAACTGAGTAATCAGTTTTTCACAGATAAATTTTCTTTTTCACTTAAAAATCAGTTTTTCTAGGAAAAGTCAGTTTTTTAGTGAGAATTTACTCTTTTGATCTTTTGAAATCAATAAATTATGATCTTTAATGCACAGTAAGTTTGTCAGAGAGAAATCCGTTTGCCAACTAAAAGTCAGTTATTCAGTGAAGAGTCAGTTTTGTTGGCTTTTCAGCAGAAAGTCAATAGAAAATTAGAAAATTTTATCATTTTATTGAACAGTTTTTGTAAATAAGATTTTAATTTTCAAAAATTTTTATTTAAATAATTTTAATTTATTTCAATTAAAATATTTTAATTTTTTAACCTGATAGCTGAGTAATAAATTTTAGACAATTTGTTTCATTTGAAATTAATAGAGATATTTGTAATATTTCTTGCACTTTTTTTATTATTGTAAATAAATTATGAAAACTTGTTTTTTAGCGATTAAATCATGGAATTTATAAAATTTATTTTATGCTGCAAAAATAACAAAAATAAAAAAACTTTTTATAAACATATTTATTAAGCGTTAAATATCACTAAAATTAGCAGATGTCACACTCGAACAGACAGACAGACAAATAAACATTGAAACAGACATTCAGCAAAGGTGTGAAGTATTTTTTACTTTTTTCAGCAGCAAACAAGTGTTTGTAATTTAATAATATATTGAAACTTAAAATGCAATATTTTCCATATATATTTCCATATCGATTTACTTGCTATGATTGCGTGAGTTTATGCTAAATAAGGATTATTAAGTTTTCAAAGAAAAAAACAAATAATGCAACAAAACAATCTTCTGTTAAACAGACTTCATGCTTGCAGGAAATTACACAATTATTATTTACATATGTACAAAGACAAACATTTTTTTAGGAGTAGTTAACTACTACATACCTACATAGATACTTATTGTTTCAGACATACACACCCGTAATTCAACACTTATTATTTTGGTGAGGCCTTTCGTTTAAGTTGCATGTTCACAACAATATTAACACCCAGTCAAACATAATACAACAGCATTGCTGTTGCTGCTGTTTGATTTTTGTTCTTTTTTTCTCAAATATAATAATTTATTAATATTTTCTAGTCCACTGTAATGAACTCACTCATCCACTCACTGGCGATTACCGGTGGCTTAAACTTTCAACAACATTTTCCACTATTTATTATTTATTTATTTTTTTTCAAAATTTTTTGTTTTATGCATAATTTTGTCTTTATCGACAGCTGTGGATTAAGATTAATCTATAAAAATGTTTATGAGTTTATTAAATTCATGTGTATATGTGTCCGTATTTAAGTTGTGTGCTGCTGTAGCCGGTCACTTGATCAAATTTCATAGGCGCTACAACAGGATCAGAGATTAGCTACCGTAAAAGCTAATGTAATTAATTTAGGCTAATCACAGGTTTTCGTAATAGAATTATTTTGCAATTTGAAGAAAATTTAAATTTGATTTTTTTTAAGAAAAATATTACTCATACCTTCCGTAGTCCTTTTATGATTTTCCTTTGTTTTAAGGAAATTCGGTTAAAATTCAAAATTAATTCTTTAAATACAAGTTAAACTTATTCAGTATGGCTTTAAATTAGATTTTCAAAACACAAATTGGATCCTAAAAACAACGTTACAATACAACTACAAAGAAGCAAATAAATTTAATAGAAATTACTCATACCATCTGTGGGCCAAAACAAACTAAAATTAAAAGCAAATTTAAATTTGTTTGGATAATCAGTAACTTTTTTAACGAAAAGAGAATTTTACTATGAAAAGTAAGATTTTTAATTAATAGGCAGTTTAATAGTGAAGAAGCAGTTTTACAGTTTACATTTAAAAAGCAGTTTTTTATTAGGAATTCACATGCAAAACCGGTTTTTCAAGTTAAAAGTCAGTTTTTTTTTTAAAGAGAAATCAGTGCAAAATCTGTTTTCTTTTAGTTAAGTCAGTTTTTTTTAGAAAAAAATTATTTCTAAACAAATTATGTTTTTATAGTAGTCAGTTTTTATGTGAGTTTTACAATAAAAAGTTAGTAGCGAGAAATCAATTTTTTTAATGAAAAGTAATTTTTTAGCGGAATTTCATTTTCAATGACAGTTTTTAGTGAGTTTTACCAAAAACAAATCCTTTTATTAATAAGAAATCAGTTTTTTGATAAAAACTCAGTGTTTATCACTTATAATGTCAGTTTTTCTGGGAAAAACTGTTTTTTAATAAAATGTAAATTTGTCAGTGAAGGGTTTTCCAGTGTAAATCCTTTTAGTGTGTAATATAATATTTTATTAAAAACGTCAGTTTTTCAATAACAAATCAGTTTTTCGCTAAACGGGCAGTTTTTCTTAGTTTTTTTAAACTTTTAAAGAGAAATAAATTTTTTATTAAAATTTTTTAAGTGTTTTTACAAAGAAAAAATGTCGGCAGTTTTTTAAAGAAAAGTCAGTTTTTAATGAGTAATCAGTTTTTTATTGAAAATTTTTCAATGATTTTACATTAAAAAAATTGGTTCAAATTAAAATAAATAAAAGTCAATTTAAGTGAAAAATCAGCTTTTCAGTTAAAAAGTCAGTTTTTAGTCAGTTTTTCAGAATAATCTCTTTTAACGTTTAGAAGTCAATTTTTATTACTAATATGTTAGTTTTTTATAAAAAAAAGTATTTCAGTGAAAGATCAGTTTTCCAGCAAAATATCAGTTTTTCAGGTAATAGTCAGTTTTTCATGGAAAATTAATTTTTCAAGCTAAAATCTCATTTTCAGAGTAAAAATCAGATATTCATGGAATAAGACACTTTTCCATAAAAAAAGTGTTTCAGTGAAAGATAAGATTTCCAGCGTTGCATCAGTTTTTCGGGGGAAAATAAGTTTTTCAATGCGAAGTCAGTTTTCAAGCTAAAATCTTGTTTCTCGTAGAATAAGACAGTTTTCTTAAAAAAGTATTTCAGTGGAATATTAGGTTTTCAGCGGAAGATCAGTTTTTCATTGAAAAGTATTTATTTTAATTGGAGGTCAGTTTTCAAGTTAAAATTCAATTTTCAGTGTAAAAATAAGACAGTTTTCTTTAAAAAACAGCATTTCAGTGGAAGATCAGTTTTCCAGCGAAAGATTAGTTTTTCAATGAGAAATCAGTTTTTAAGCTAAAATCCAATTTTCAGAGTAAAAATCAGTTTCTTGTTAAATAAGACAGTTTTCTTTAAAAAAAAGCAGCATTTCTGTGGAAGATCAGTTTTCAATGAAAGTAATTTTTCCAGTAAAAAGACAGTTTTCAATATAAAATCAAATTTTCAGTGTAAAATTTGGTTTTTTAGAGATTAAGACAGTTTTCTTTACAAAAAGTATTTCAGTGGAAGATCAGTTTACCAACGAAACATCAGTTTTTTTAGGAAAAAGTAAGTTGAGTGTAAGAATCAGTTTCTCATAAAATAAAACAGTTTTCTTTAAAAAAAAACTGTATTTCGGTGGAAGATCAGTTTTCCGAAAGATCAGTTTTTCAGTGAAAACTAAGTTTTTCAATAAAAAGTCAGTTTCCAATTTAAAATCAAATTAAATAATAATATTTTATTCAGTTAAAAGTATATTTGAAAGAAAAGTCAGTTTTTCAATGTAAAATCAGCTTTTCATTAAAAAAGAGATTTTTTAGTATAAAAAGATTTTTTTGTCAGTTTTTTTCTTAAAAAAATCTGATTTAATAAAAAAGCAGTTTTTAAAAAAAGTTTTGTTTTTAGCATAGAAAATTGGATTCAAAAGAAAAACAGTAAAAGGTCAGTTTTTTTTTTTGACGACATGAATGTTTGAAAACTTTTTTTTATTTCAAAGAAAAAAATTAATTTTTTTGGTAGGTTTTGTCAGTTTTTTTTTCTAAAAAAAAAAATTTTTTAGAAAAAATTCAGTTTTAAGAGAAAAGTTTGGTTTTTTAGCAAGAAAACAGAATTTAAATTAAAAACAGTGAAATATCAGTTTTTTAACGAAATGAAATTTTACATTATTTTATTTTTAAATTTTAAATTTTTTCGTTAAAATGCAAACATTGGTTGAAAAGGCAGTGAAGCCTGTCTCAAAAATCTGCAACAAGTGAATCTTTTAAACCTGTTGAGATTCTGTTCAAATTTGAAATTTTTAGAGAAAAAATAGGTTTTTAGTGAGAAGACAGTGACTCAACTGAATAATGTCTATTGGGCGATAGAACAGTTTTCAGTAAAAAACATATTTTTATTCATTTATATTTAAAAACATGTCGAGTTTTCTAAGACAAAAATTCCTTCTCTAAGCAAAAATAAAAGTTTCTCTTTAATTTCAAATTTAGTTTGTTAAGGAAAAGTTTTGACTTTAAAAATTTTTATCACTTTTCATTCACTTCTTAAGCTTTAAAAATGCTATTTTATGCCAAGAAAAAATCAGTTTTTAAACCATTTAACATCCTCCCTCTCCTTTGCCAACAAAACAATTTGTACAAAGAAATAATCTTTATAGCAAATTTTACTCAACAAAATTTACTTACTAGATAAATCTTTTATCAATATTCATATGAAACATTAAACACAATTAAATACATTGAACAATAACATGGTTGCGCAACATCCCCATCATCTTGCCATATATTCCCAGTCTCACAATGTCCTTTCGCATTAAACATGTCTGCAGCACTAAGCAGCTAAAGAATCGCATCAAATATTCGTAAAAGCAACTTAGTTCATGTTTTTTTTTACTGTTTGCTAATCCTCACCAGATACTAATCATCCAATTATCACATATCCATACATTTAATCGTTCAGCTTGTAGACGAGATTATCATGTGATACGAACAACAAATAGAAAGAAAAGCAGAAGGAGAGAGGGAGAGGGAGAGTGTGAAAGAGAGAAAAACTTAATTAAATTATATAAAAACTTATTAAAAACATGTTTAGGAAATGATGTGAAAGAGATTAGTTTAATTTGTTATTGTTGTTGTTGTTTTTTGTGTTTTTTTTTTTTTTTTTGCTTTTGTCATATTAAAGTGAAAATGAACAAACAACTGACCAGTGTGGAGGCAGCCAAGCAAACACAAGTACTCACAGTCAGTTAGTTAGTCAGTCAGTGTCCACTGTCAGCTAAATAAAGCTCAAACATTTTCTCAAATGATTCATCTAATGTAAGATAGAGTAAGTGTGTGTATGTATGTGTGTGTAAATTTGCATTGCCTACCACAATGTTTTGTTGCAACTATTTAAAGAATGTTGTAGTGTTAGACAGTGTACAACTACTGCAGCTAACACTCGTTTTCAACTGCTACGTGATGCAGCCAAATCACTCAGTTATACATGCAACATACCTCGTAGACCTCGTTGTTGTAGTTGTTGTTTTCCTAGTCCTAGTGTGTTTGTATGTAAAACAACGTTATTAATTTGCTGATAAATTTTAAGCTGCAATGACAGCGAATAACGACGACGTTGACGTGTAAAAATGAAAGAAAATCTACATTATAAACATTCATCCATCTATCCAATCCAATCCAAACCATTCATTCGTTTGTTGGTTCCCTGGTAAATACTTAGATGTCGTCATCATCATCATCATTATCATTTTACATTTTTTCTATTTATTTTTTTCGTTATTGCTGCCTGCTTGCAGTTGGTGTCTGTGAAGTGAGTGTCTAGTAAGTAGCTGTGGCTGTTTAAGTCGTGTTGCCTGCCTGGTAATTTTATTAGGATTAGACGCACTGTTTTACGTTTAAAGAGATCGATTGATCGTGTATGACTTACAAAAAAAAAGAGCTTTTGTCCGTCTGTCCGTCTCCTTGTTTTATTACTTTGCTCTGGTGACGCCAACAATAATAACAGTGTGTGTTGAACGTATAAAATCAAGCTTGCTTTTGTTGTGCTTTACTTGGCCTGCCATTTGTTGTAATATGTTGCACGCTCTGTACGATCATCGTTCTTTGTGCCACACAAAAATTACAATATTTTTTATTAACATTTTTTTTTTTATTTGTACATGTTTATTATCATTGTATACATTTTACGCGCACATGTGTGTGATTTTATAAAATATTGTCAATTTATTTTACTAATCGATGTTGTCAATTTAGCGGCGCGAAAAAAACTCACTATCGTTTAATAAATTTGTGTGAAAAATTTATTTTTATGTAATAAAAATTTCGCATAAATACAAAGTAAATGACAAAAGTTATATAAACATTTTGTAAAAACTTTTAGGAAATGTTTAGTTATTCGAATACAGGGTAACAAAATTCCCCAAATAGTATCTAATATTGCAAAATTGCAGGTTATTTAGCAAAAACCAGTGATTATTTTTTGAACTTAGTTCAACACCACCCTTTCTTCGAAGTTGATCAATGGTTACTAGTTTGTCAATTACAGAAAGATAAATTCTTTAAGATCCCTTAATTGATCGATCTTGATCATGATCGTACAATCATAAAGTCTTACCATAATGACGTTGATAATTCATCTGATTTTATGTATATAAAATCGTCAAGAAATTGATCAAATCAAATATCTCTCTAGAACTATCACACAAAATAAAAGAACTGATCGTTAAAGTTCTCAACAAAAATCAAAAACTGAAAATAAGGATCAGAATCGTATTGATAATTTAACTATTTTATTAATTTCAACCCATAATTCAATTGATCAATCCAAATATCTTTCTAGAACTTTCGAACAAACGAACTGATTATTAAAAGTTCTCAACAAAAGAACTGGAAAAAGGGAAAAAAAATCACAATAGATATATTGTCATTATAATATTGTCCACAGACTCTTGGAGATCATATAGAGAATTCAGATATTATCACAAGTTTCAAAATTATTATAGCATTACCCTAATTTCCAAGATCGTTCCGAGAGAATGAAGGGAGTTTGCTTTATGTGCTTAGGGGTACAACGATCATTAGTTTAAACTTTAAAGTCATAATGTAAAATCAAATTTTTCGATCGGAGTCGTATTGATAATTCATCTTCTTTATCAACTACATCATTAATTTCAACCTATAATTCAATTGCTCAATCCAAATATCTCTCTAGAACTTCAGAATAAAGTAAAAAAACTGATCGTTAAAAGTTCTCGAAAATTTCATTATACTATTGTTCACAGCCTTTTGAAGATCACAAAGATAATTCAGATACTGTCATAGCTCACAATATCGCTCCGAGAGAATGAAGCGAGTTTGCTTTATGTGTAGAATCAAATTTTCGATTAGATTCACGTCTTTCGGGTAAAGTTAATAAGTGAACTAAAATCTTGTTATAGTGAGTTTTTTTCAGTTATTAAAGCTCTCAAAGAGAATATCTTTAAAGAGTGTTATGAACTTAACTCTACAACAGAGAAAGGCAGAGAGTAAAAAATAACTTTTATGATTGGTTCTGCTGGTTTTTTATGCATGTGTGAGCAAACATACGAAAGGGAAAAAACAGTACAAGAGAGCTCATTTGTAAGCTCACTGCATTTTGCTGCTCCACAGGATCGCATAATATAAATATAATTTCTGAAAAAAACTACTTTGCATCAAAAAGACTTGAAAGAGAATATCGAATAAAATATTAGGAATTTATTGTATTCTTTGTATCCTTGATACAAGAAATCTTTTACGATTCTATCAAAGGTCAAATATGTTAGCTAAAAATGTCTAATTCTTTACGAGAAGATCCAAAAAAGATTATAGAGAATTAGTGGTTTAAAATTCTTCAGTCGATTTCTATTTGATAAACGACTTGATACCAACTAGAAATACAGATTTTTCCTTATCCTCAGTAAAAATTGTATCGTAATAGTGTCTCAAATGGTTAATAGAGAGTAAATAAATATTTCAAATTTCACCTGAAATGTTTATCTTGATCCAATTGCATTCCATTGTGTGCAACTTTGTATACATATTAACCTATACCATAAAATTTAGTCTTCACTAAGTTCCTGTCAAAATTTAATCAAATGTCTAAAGTTACATAATAACAAAAAAAACAAAATACATTAGACACTTGAAAACGACTTAACTAACTAACGAAGAACACGTACGAAATGTTCTCGTTAAAGAACGAAAAACTACGTGACATTTTCAAACGTCAATTATAATATTCGTTACAAATTGACATTAATTTTTTTTCTTTGCTCACTCTATTTTCTTTTGCTTTAAAAAAATTATATATATATTTGCTACAATTGACATCATTGCTACTGACGGTTGTCCTCAACATGATGATAGAAGACGAACTTAAAAAAAAAACAAAAAAAAAAAGAAGTTTATGGAAGACGGAATGTATGACCAGTGTGATGGTTGTTGGTTGATTGGTTGGTTTGTTGGTTGATTCGTTTGTTAGTTGGTTGCTTTAGTGTGGCAGAGTGGTGGCTAACAACTCAATTAGCCGACAGTTTTGCAATATTGATGACTACAGAAATGACGTTGATGACATACAAAATGATGTTGATGATGATGCAGCAATTTTAAAGACTAAGCTTTGGCTTCTGCTTACAAATTTGACAACGTTTGGAGACAAATTTTGAATAATATGTATTTGAAAATTATTTGTTTTGCTGCATATTTTATTTGAAGACATTTTTTTTCTACTTATTTGTCTCTATAAGGAGCAATTAATGTCAAACAGAAATAAATTTGTTAAAAACTATTTAAATATTTTATGAAGTGGTCGTGCAAACTTTAACAACTAAATTCAAAATAAATAGTAGTTAAAATATACAAAATAAAAAAAAACTAAATAAATTTAATAATGAAGGAAGTCAGTCAGTCTATTGAGTAGTTAATATTTTAGTATTTATTTAATTGATTTTTGATATGCTGTCATTAGTGGCTGTTGTTGTAGTTGTTTTTTTTTCAATATTTGGAGAGCAATTATGAAACATCAGGGCTAGTGACGTCAATTAAACTAAAAAAACGAATGGTTGGCACGTGTCATATCAAATTGTAACCCAAACTCTAGAAATTAGAATGTTCTTTTACTGGGTCTAGGAAAAACATAGAACCAGCAAAGGAAATATATTTTTCAGGCTATAACTCTACACAGTAAATTTTTTGCTCCTAAGTACAACAAATTCACTTGAAACAATCTACTAACAAAGTTCATTGTCCCCTTAAATAATAACGATGCAATATTTTTCGAAACAAAAAACCTTTAAAAATCATTCCACTCGATTTGCACTAAATTTATAAATCGATTTTTTTAGCAATTTCCAACTAACTGTAATGACAGAATGTTATATTATCTCATTAATAATAGGCCGGAATTGACCAAAAATAAAAAAATATATTAATATAAATTGTTGTTTTTACTAATGACTTTTTCAATTAATGTTACTTGTAATAAAAAATTTATATAAAAAAAATTAAAACTCAATAAAACCAATAATAAATTATTTAAGTTAAAACAAAGTAATTGAAACATGTATACGCAATAACGAATTTTAATTACCCCTATAAGGGGCAGCAGGCATTTTAATGGAGTATTTAAGTAACCATGAACGATTTTGGAAAAACAACCTTAATTTGATTAAGGAAGAGGGTATTTTTACTTTTTTAATGGTTTAACATTTAACGGTAATTGAACTGTTTTTTTAGTTTGTAAAATAGTTTGATTTTAAGTATAGACTGGGATAGAGTACTATCTTTTGTCAAGATAAAAGTGTAGTTTATAGTTTAGTTTATAGTCTAGTATATAGTCTAGTATATAGTCTAGTCTATAGTCTGTCTATAGTATAGTTTATACAAAGTCTACAGTCTAGTCTTAAGTCTAGTCTTAAGTCTAGTCTTAAGTCTAGTCTTAAGTCTAGTCTTAAGTCTAGTCTATAGTCTAGTCTATAGTCTATTCTATAGTCTAGTCTATAGTCTAGTCTATAGTCTAGTCTATAGTCTAGTCTATAGTCTAGTCTATAGTCTAGTCTATAGTCTAGTCTATAGTCTAGTCTATAGTCTAGTCTATAGTCTAGTCTATAGTCTAGTCTATAGTCTAGTCTATAGTCTAGTCTATAGTCTAGTCTATAGTCTAGTCTATAGTTTAGTCTTTAGTCTAGTCTATAGTCTAGGCTATAGTCTAGTCTATAGTCTAGTATATAGTCTAGTCTTTAGTCTAGTCTATAGTCTAGTCTATAGTCTAGTCTATAGTCTAGTCTATAGTCTAGTTTATAGTCTAGTCTATAGTCTAGTTTATAGTCTAGTTTATAGCCTAGTTTATATTATAGCCTATAGTCTAGCCTATAGTCTAGTCTATAATCTAGTCTATAGTCTTGTCAATAGTCTTCTCTATAGTCTTGCCCATAGTCTAATCTATAAACTAGTCTATAGTCTTTTCTATAGTCTTATCTATATTGATTATGGTCGATTTTTGGGTTCTATTTTTTAGACTTAACTAGAGTTTAGTCTACGGTAGTGATTATAAAAACTTTACAAACTTTCACTATTATTCTATTATTAAATCAATAATAAAATATAAATTCAATTTAAAATTTAACTAGATTTTCAACAATATAGTTAGTAATAGAAAAACAATTCTGCAATAGATTTCAAATCATCAAAACTATTTATCAATAAAGCTAAACTCTCAAAAAAAATTGCTCAATACTAAATATTTAATTAAAAACTTAAACCACGGGCGTCAAATGCCAACACTTTATTACAAATTCAAAAAAACCTTTATTCACATTCAAAAGCGATGATCTCGGCCAGATACATATGTTAATCCACCAGTTTCTAACACTTGTAAGAGTGAAGACAAGCCAATGTCAAACGACCAAGTAATTTAAGACAATTTATGAAAACATAGCGCAGATCGCCCACCCATTGTCTCAAAAGCTAAATCCAGATTAAATCACAATTAAAGACAAATTTAAACATTAAAATAAACTGCTGTGAAATTAATACACATTGATTTGTAACTTTCACTGCCCACAGTAGGGCGCATAAAAAAATAAAATAAAATCAATACACCTTTAAATGCAAATTTGATTTATTATGTTTTTTGTTGGCAGTTAAAACAAAAATGTTAAACATTTGATAAACAACATTGAAACTAAATACAAAGTAAATTTTGTAGACGAAAAATAAAATAAAAAATGATTAGATCAGCTCTATTCATATTGTTAATTTTTATTTGGTCCGACATGTTAATGAAACACGTTAAAGCTGACAATTTATTGAGTAAGTTTGGGAATTTTTATGTGAAACTTTTAAAAATCTCTTCTTTTTTCGCCCCCCCACTAGACCGTTTTATGAACTTCTCCCAGGCGCAGTTGAAGTATAATGCAAAATATTTTAGCAATGCTACAACTTCTGTAGATCAAGGTACTCTAAATGTGGACATAACCACTATACGCATTCTAAACTATGGTTTGCGTATCAATATTGAGACCCAAATCAAAATTGATAATTCCAAAAAGTACCAAACTTTATTTTACCAAGATTTTGAAATGTGTAAAGTACTAAATGAACGATTTCGGGAAAATTTAATACGCATTTGGTTTAGAAATATTTTAAAATATGGCAACCTAATGGAAAATTGTCCAGTGCCTATAGTAAGTTTTAGGTTTAATGTAACAGATAAAATAAATCAAATTTAATATCTTTTAGGGCCGTTATTATGTACGTAATATGCGTTTGGAAACAAAAGGTATACCGGCGTATTTGAGGCCTGGTGATTATCGCATGAACATTTACAAATATTATGGTAAAAGAAAGACGAAAAAGGAAGAAATGGTGTTTCTATTAGTTGTAGATATGAGATTTTTTTGAATAAAATATAAAAAAAAATTAACATAATTATTTTCCATCTAGGGTCTTTATTATTTGGAAGGGTTTAAATTCTAAATTAATATTATTCTAAAGTTTCAAGAATTTTTCATAAAAAAATATTTAAAATTATGTTTATCTACTTACAGGTTACTACAGCTTATGGTCTATGCCAAGATTATTTACCTCCTGATGGTGAGTACTGAAATGAAATTAAAAAATTTTGTTAAATATTTTTGCAATTTAAACATTGCCAACTGGTAAAAAATTTTAAGGTTTTCACTGTTTTAAAGACTATGGACTACACTAAGGGCTAAATAACTATGGAATAGACTATAAAATTGACTATAGACTAGATTGTAGACTAGATTATAGATTATACTTAAGATCAGATAATAGATTAGACTATGGACTAGACTATGGACTAGACTATAGACTAGACTATAGATTAGACTATAGACTAGACTTCAGACTAGACAATAGACTAGACTATAGACTAGACTATAGACTAGACTATAGACTAGACTATAGACTAGACTATAGACTAGACTATAGACTACACTATAGACTAGACTATAGACTAGACTATAGACTAGGCTATAGACTAGACTATAGACTAGACTATAGACTAGACTATAGACTAGACTATAGACTAGACTATAGACTAGACTATAGACTAGTCTAGACTATAGTGTAGTCTATAGTCTAGACTATAGTGTAGTCTATAGTCTAGACTATAGCGTTGTCTATAGTCTAGACTATAGTACAGTCTATAGTCTAGACTATAGCGTAGTCTATAGTCTAGTCTATAGACAAGTCTATAGACTAGACTATGTACTTGAATATAGAGTAGACTGGACTAGACTAGACTATAGACTAGACTATGGACTAAACTATGGATTAGAATATAGACTAGACTATAGACTAGACAATATACTAGACTATGGACTAGAATATAGGCTAGACTATAGACTTAACTATAGACTAGACTACTCTGTAGATTAGACAATATATTATGCTAGCCTGTGACCTAGTCTAAACTTAAAAACTAAGTTTAAGTTTTAAAATTTTGAATTCCATAGGTTTCAAATAGGATCGGTTAAAATAAAAATTCCATTCATAATAATGTTTTAAGTAATTGTAAACATAGAGATACAAAATTTATTGAATTCCTCACTAGTCTTCCAATAAGTCTACTTCGTTATTTTATAGACCCCAATAAATATTTGAAGATAATTGATAACTTAACAGTTTTCTTTACATTATAAAAATGTAATTAAAAAAAATTCTTTTGTTTATAATTTATAGTTTCCTTAATAAAAACTAATTTTCAATTATTTGCACAAACTTAACTAAATAAACACAAGTGTTACAACAACTAAATGCAGTTAAACCTGGTTTATTTATTTGGAGCATTTTATTTTACATTATATGTATGTGTATTGTGTAATGATTATGTAATAATAGTGGTTTTCTGTTTTAAATAGAACAAAGATTTTTTTTGTTTCTTCCTAAAAATAAAATAAATTGTTCATGACATCATGATAAATAGAAACAGAATAGTAAATTGTTTGTAATGGAACGATTGTTGTTGTTTTTAAGTGCAAAACATCTAGCAACATCAAATGACAGTTTGGTTGAAGTAAATCTGGGTTAAGGAACTTAGGAAATGAGAGAATATTTTATTTCTAAATTAAATTCATACAAGAACTAACAAAGATTTCGTCATCATTGCTGGTTTTTTATTTAAATCAATTTTAAATTATTAAATTATGAATATTTAAAAGTTTATTTCTTAAACTTCGTTTAAACTATTGCAAACATTTTTTTTTTGCATGCATTGCAATTTCTATTTTTGTACTTAAATTTCTTAGAAACCTTTTGAAATGCCTTTTAGATTACTTGTTAATTATCAGAAATTCATGCAATTAACTAGTGATTTAAAATTGACTCTCTAACCTTAATTGGTTTGTGACCATTAAGTTTCTAATATTTGTTAAGTTGTTAACAACACCAACACTGTGTTATCAGTTGCTAAATAGTAGTTAGTAGAAAAAGAGGGCTTGTTCGATATTTTCTTTAGCCACAAATGTCATTAAACGTTCGTAGTATTTTATTTATTATTAGACTCGTTTATTTAGACTGATATTTGTCAAAAGAAATAAAAATGATTGACTGTAAAGAAGTGTGTGTTTTTGGCAAGAATTTGCTCGATTTATGTGACAAAATTTATCGGTGTTTCCAGGTGCTCAGAGTCCACATTATTTTAACTCTTGTTTTGTGATAACTGTCATTTATATGTCAACCCCCAAACAAAGTTAAGGAATTTGTTTTCAAGTTATGGAAGAAAGTGTGTTATTTTCCACTTCAAGGCTGAAATTATATTGTTTTTTGCTTTATTTTTATAATCGACATTTAAGTAAACAAATTTATTTCTGATGAAATTTATCAAAGAAATTATATTATTTATTATCAAGCTAGAAGAAAAAATGTGGGTGAAACGATATGAAAGATCGTAAATACTTTAGTAGACAATAGACTATATTCATGACTGTGATAATAGCTTTCAGATTTTCCTTGACTATTGTCACGTTTAAACTATAATATGGCCTACAGTTTTAACTTTAATTTTGTCAATAATCTTGACTATATTTTATTTTCTATAATATAGTATATAGTCTAGCCTATAGTATAGTTCAGTCTATAGAACAGTCTATAGTCCAGTCTATAGTCTAGTCTATATTCTAGTCAATAGTATAGTCTATAGTCTATAATCTAGTCTATTGTCTAGTCTATAGTCTAGTCTGTAGTCTAGTCTGTAGTCTAGTCTGTAGTCTAGTCTGTAGTCTAGTCTATAGTCTAGTCTATAGTCTAGTCTATAGTCTAGTCTATAGTCT
>NC_060954.1:1211412-1214263 GCF_022045245.1 Lucilia cuprina | reverse complement strand
CAGAACTAGAACAGAACTAGAACAGAACTAGAACAGAACTAGAACAGAACTAGAACAGAACTAGAACTGAACTAGAACTAAACTAGAACTGAACTAGAACTGAACTAGGACTGAACTACAACTGAACATGAACTGTCAAAACCTAAATGTACTTTGGTAAAAGGTATCGATGTTTGTTGCGTTCAAAGGGGATCCTGGGCGAAGACCTATTCGTGGCAGACCTCTGAACTAATTAGTTTTCTATAAATCGGTTTTATCTTTTTTCCGGATAATGTTCTGAAAAAAAATTTTAAAAGTTTCCTAATTGAGTTATATTTTAATAATGTTCTACAAATGTATTCATGTTTAACAAATCACAAAAATTTTTGCGACAATATTTCTTTTTATATTGCGCACAATTTTTTTTTGTATTTTTTTGGTGTAAGTTTTCAGTTTTTATCTGAATTGTTTTATTAAATTGAGTTGTTTGGTGTGGCATTAAAAGTATTTGTTGTAGAAGTTGAAGTTGGATATATGTAGAAATATACACATACACACAGACAATGATACTTAATGTATCTGTATCTTTAGCCTGTCAATAATGTTCGAATAAATACTTTATTCATTTATATGTATAAATAAATACACGCTTATTGTATCTGTATCTCTGTTTATACTCTCTGTTTGTCAGAGTTTTACTAATGGGTTAATTGTTTTAACTTTAATCTTATCAATTTTATTATTGATTAAAAAAATAATAATAAAACAAAAAACTACAAAAGACATTAAGTGCCAATACTATCTGTAAAACAGAGTAAAAAAAGACACACACACATCTTATGGGTCTTATGGTTGACAACCCTCCTGATGCCGTGATTCCTTCTCGATACCAACAACATGCATATGAATAGTTGGACGAAGAAATGCCATTAAATTATTGTCGAGGTTGGGGGAGTGTTAAAATATGGAAAAATGCTCGTTACTATAATGTGGCGCTCCAAATAACAACAAGAAAGACCCACAAACCAATGTTTGTGTTTTACGGTTCGGTTTTGGCTAAATGGATGGATGTTTTTTTCTTGGGTTGTTGGCTAGATGGTTCGTTGGTTGTACCCATTTGAATTTTTGTGTTGTTTGTGGTATTGTTAAAAATGAAAAGATAAGCTTTTTGACAAGCCATTTGTTTACTTTTATTTTTTTTTTTTGCTTTGTTTTTGTTTTATACTATTTCATTTGTTTACCACAAATAAATTGTGTTTTTCAACACACATTTATTTAAACGTGTATTCAATGATATTTAGAAGATATTTATTTTATTTATTGTTAGTTTTTGTTTTAAAGTACTATTATTTATAATTTATTTCCTGCCAATAAGTAGTGTGAACAAATGTCGGTGGTTTTTGAGACTAAACTTTAAATATTAATTTAATTTAATTAAGTTTTATTTCATTTTATTGTTGCTGTTGTTTAGATTTCATTATTACTATTTTATTTTGTGTTTTTAATGGAGTTTTAAATACTTTTGATGTTTTTTTTGTTGTTGTCTAAAGTTGTAAATGATAAATAAACGCTTTTAAATGTTGTCATAGATCAGGGTTGGGAACGAACGGAATATCTTGTTTGTTGATTTGTTTTTTTTCGAGTTTAATTATTTTAAAACATTTTTATTTGCAGTAACCAAATAGTCTGGGGTTGCTTATTTCTGTGCTTGTGTGTGGGAGGTTGGGCGTAATGTATAACAGGAATATGAATTAAATGGATTCATTTATTTGAGAAATGTGCCATGGCGTGTTAATGGTTTACTCTAATGCTGGACAGGCCAGTGAGTGCGTTTTTTTTTTTTGAACTGTCAACACAAAAAGGAAAAACATTATTTTAAAATTTCCCTTCCCTTTTTGGGTTGAAGAAATTTCCCAAAACCATTAGTTTTAATAGGGTCAATGTACCTATTTTACCCAAAAATCAAAAAATCTAGCAAGAAGTCACATCGAACCAAATGGTATTATTAGTAAAAATGATACAGTACCTTAGAATATTATTATTTAACCCATCACTGGTAATATTTTGTAAAGTTTGTAGTGAGCAAATTGTTAAGTCACTAGCTGTGTACATAAACTAATGGATAATGTTTATTTTATTAAGTCATGATAAACGTTGAAAACACAAACATTGCCCGTTAATGGGTTAAACTTGTAATATACATATAATGATTCTTTACTATTTAACCTTAACTAAGTACTTAAAACGACAATGTCATTATTCATTGCAACTATTTATCACGCAGACATAAAGTTGGAAACATAAACAATGTCATTAGTTTGATATGTATCATTAAAATAGGCAGTCAGTCTATGACTGGTCAGAATGATTTGCATGACTCAAATAACCAAAAATTTGTTAATTATGGCCTTTAGCACAGAGAGGTCAGGACCAAATGTCATTGTCTAGTTTAAAGTCTAACCGGGAGTCTAGTCTACAGATTTGTCACTATTCTAAAGCCTAGTCCATTGCCTGTCGTGTTAATTATAGTCTCTAGACTATAAACCATACTACAAGCAATACAGACAATAGACTAGAATATAACCAGATTATGGACTAGACTTTAGCCCAAACTATATAATACACTATAGACTAGACCATAGACCAGACTATAGACAGACTATATAATAGACTATAGACTAGACTATAGACTAGACTATAGACTAGACTATAGACTAGACTATAGACTAGACCATAGACCAGACTATAGACTAGACTATTGACCAGACTATAGACTAGACTATAGACTAGACTATAGACTAGACTATAGACTAGAGTATAGACTAGACTATAGACTAGACTATAGACTAGACTATAGACTAGACTAGACTAT
>NC_060954.1:1211078-1211312 GCF_022045245.1 Lucilia cuprina | reverse complement strand
CAAATTTATAATGCTTACAGCCAGACGATAATGTAACTAATTAGTATGGCTGCTGCTCTTAATTGCTAAAAGTTAGTCTGATTTTTGAATATTTTATAGTTAAGCCCTAGCTTTTATATAGTAAAGTTCCTGTTCTAGTTCTATTGTAGTTCTGTTCTAGTTCTGTGCTAGTTCTGTTCTAGTTCTGTTCTAGTTCTGTTCTAGTTCTGTTCTAGTTCTGTTCTAGTTCTATTC
>NC_060954.1:1101638-1210831 GCF_022045245.1 Lucilia cuprina | reverse complement strand
TTCTAGTTCTGTTCTAGTTCTGTTCTAGTTCTGTTCTAGTTCTGTTCTAGTTCTGTTCTAGTTCTGTTCTAGTTCTGTTCTAGTTCTGTTCTAGTTCTGTGCTAGTTCAGTTCTAGTTCTGTTCTAGTTCGTTTTAGTCCTTTTCTAGTCCTGTTCTGTTCCAGTATTCTATAAAAATAATTTTAATAAAAATATCATTATGATTGTATGATTCAGTTATTTTATTTAAATGTTAAAAGAATTGAATTCCAAATGTTTGAATGTGGTTCGAAATAGATTAAAAATTGCGCTCTTAACTGTTTATTTATTTTTATGATTTGTAAATGGAATTTCATTTTCCTGTTGATAACGAAATTCCATTCACAAAAATCCCCCTTCATATATATTTACAAAGATTTCTCTTTATTAATACGTGAGTTATTTGACAGAGTCTCGATGATGAAACATGATTTGCAAATTTTCGTTATTATTTACCAATATTTTAATAAAAAAATAAACTGAAAAATTAAAATAAAGCTGAATGCTAACTAAATGATTAGATTTAATATACTATCAAATAAAAGTTCTTGTTTAAAGTACTATCTGTTTAACAGCACTTATACCAAAAGTAAATTATTTACAATGTTAATGTTTAAAAGATATTTTCTTAATCAATTTCACAATTGCAACATTTAAAACTATTTCAAAATATTGCATTATATTCAAATTTAGGTTTAAAACTAAACAATTACACCCAATTTTTTATGGCTATAGTCTTAAAAAATGGCGGCTTTCTTTTAACTCTTAAAAGCTCTTAATTGTTTATTTATTTAAGGTTTATAACATCAAGCAAATTGTATCATTATGAAATTTATAATCTTAAACAGAAATATGAGAAGCCAAAATCTTTTTGTAGACATTTATTAACTGCCGACAATTACTCATAATACATTTTTTATTCAAAATCAAAGAGGGAAACAAATTGTCATTATAACGGTGATTTAATTAAATAAAAACAAAATTATTTACAAAATAATATAAAGAATTAATAATGTCATTATAAACAGCGTAAATATTTAAATAAAAATTTTGCGGCATTTTGTTTATAGATTAACATGGACCTGGAATTGAACAATAAAAACAAAAAGAACACAATAGCTTTTAAGTGTGAAAAGAATGACAAAGTAAAAGAATGTCTGAAAAAGAAGTTTTCCATGTATAAGGTGGATGGACTATAAGTATTTCTGATAACATAAGAATGAGCCTTTTACTTAATATCGACACATTTAAGCAGAATAAGCGACAAGCTTAAGTCAATTTCATTTTATTGCCATCAAAGATAAAATAATTTATAATTTCAACACTTAAATATTTATGTGTTGAATAACGACGCCAAACAAACACACATGGGAATACAGTGGAACGAAAATGATAAATAGGATATAAAAAACGATTTTCTTAAAGTGAGTAAGATAGCTTTTTGTAAAAGGTTTCATTTGATATAACTAATGTCATGTTGGACACTAGCAGCTGACAATGAAGAAGTCTTGATTTTTGCTAAATTTTGATTTTCAATAGCACATTTATCCAACAAGTTTTATTAGGATTTGATTCTCTTAGATAATGTAAGTCCTACTTTGATCAAAATTCTCTTTTGAAAATGCATAATTGCAAACATTTGCACTTAAAGTCCACAACTTTTCACACTATATATATACATATGTATATATTTATAAAGTGCCTAGTAATGTTTAACCAACTTGAAGTGTTGTGGGCCAAGTGCTGTGCAAGGCGTTAAGACGCTATGATTAACATCCGTTATAAAATGTATATTCTGATTTGACACACATCCATACACCCGCCCGTTAAGTGGCCGTAAATAAATACCAACAACACAAACAACAACTAATAGAATTGTGGCAAGAGGTATGTACGAACGAGTTAAATAATGAATAGCTGCGCAATTAACAATACAAAATTGTTATCAGTTAATAGCGCATTTTTCTATATATATAAATATTTTACCATTTTTTTATTTAATAAATTCTTTTTTTTTGGAAGTATAATAAATGCCATATGAACTATTGATAAATGGGAATTCCTAAAAATATTTTAACAAATTTTATTTCAAGTATGTGTATTTGTTCTCATTTTAAAACAACAATTTTCTTGTTAATTTTATTTTTAAACATTTTTGCACCTTTTTATATAAATATTTATTTAATTTAATTGATATAATCTTTTATTAAATAACAACAATGGCATGAAACACTAAACCTTAAGCATATACATACAAACATACATACATGCATGCATACATACAATGAATGTATGCGAACACGTTAATTATTGGGAAAATGTCCATTCAAGCATTTTTGACATTTTTGTCAAAAGGGGTTCTTAAACTTTTGTGGAATTTTAAATATTTAATAATCACAATGACCAATCAAAATGTCTGTTGATGTGGATAATTATTGGCAAAAATCGACAGAGGGGAGCGACACTGATTGAGCGATAAAGTGCTATGCTCTTTAAATAACACTTAGGGGAAAAATAAATAACTAAATAAAAAAGGGGGAAAATAAACTTGGTTTATAAATGCACTTTGCATATTTAATTTTGCCCCAATTTGAAAAATGTTTTAGTCCAGTTTGAAAATTGTTTTAGTTCAGTCTATAGACTAGTCTTTAGTCCAGTCTATAGACTAGTTTTTAGTCCAGTCTATAGACTATAGACTAGTCTATAGACTAGTCTATAGTCCAGTCTATAGACTAGTCTATAGTCCAGTCTATAGACTAGTCTATAGTCCAGTCTATAGACTAGTCTATAGTCCAGTCTATAGACCTGTATATAGTCCAGTCTATAGACCTGTATATAGTCCAGTCTATAGACCCGTATATAGTCCAGTCTATAGACTAGTCTATAGTCCAGTCTATAGACTAGTCTATAGTCCAGTCTATAGACTAGTCTATAGTCCAGTCTAAAGACTAGTCTATAGTCCAGTATATAGACTAGTATATAGTCCAGTCTATAGACTAGTCTATAGTCCAGTCTATAGACCCGTATATAGTCCAGTCTATAGACTAGTATATAGTCCAGTCTATAGACTAGTCTATAGTCCAGTCTATAGACCCGTATATAGTCCAGTCTATAGACCCGTATATAGTCCAGTCTATAGACCCGTATATAGTCCAGTCTATAGACTAGTCTTTAGTCCAGTCTATAGACTAGTCTTTAGTCCAGTCTATAGACTAGTCTATAGTCCAGTCTATAGACCAGTATACAGTCCAGTCTATAGAATAGTCTATAGTCCAGTCTATATACTAATCTATAGTCCAGTCTATAGACTAGTCTATAGTCCAGTCTATAGACTAGTCTATAGTCCAGTCTACAGACTAGTCTATAATCCAGTCTATAGACTAGTCTATAGACCAGTCTATAGACTAGTCTATAGTCCAGTCTATAGACTAGTCTATAATCTAGTATACAATACAGACTATAGACTAGTTTATAGTCCAATCTATAGATCAGTCTATAGACTAGTCTATAGTCCAGTCTATAGACTAGTCTATAGTCCAGTCTATAGACTAGTCTATAGTCCAGTCTATAGACCCGTATATAGTCCAGTCTATAGACCCGTATATAGTCCAGTCTATATACTAGTCTTTACTCCAGTCTATAGACTAGTCTGTAGTCCAGTCTATAGACTAGTCTTTAGTCCAGTCTATAGACTAGTCTATAGTCCAGTCTATAGACCAGTATACAGTCCAGTCTATAGACCAGTATTATAGACTTTTCTATAGTCCAGACTATTGCACAGCCTAAAATAATTCTATTGTCCAGCTTAAAGACTAGTCTATGATTCAGTATCTATACTATAAACTAAATTTTAATCAAATATATAAAGTAGTCCTGTCTATAGAATAGTCTAAAGCTAAGTCTAATATCTAGAGACAGAAAAATGTGAGAACCCCTGGACTTTATATATATAAAACTTGCACACTTATTAAAAAACCAAAATTTTTCATTATAATTAGCATTTTATTTCACAAAAAGTTTTTAATTCTCCAGCTTAGAGGGGCTTAAAACTTAAATAATTATTTAATAATTATAACTAAAAAGAAATAGAAATGCATGTATGTAAATAAATTTGTTTGAATATATAATTCTATTAATTAAAATGAATTCATCAACTATTCATAGAATATTATTTAATAATGCAAATATTTATTTAGAAATAATTAATCAATGAAATATAGTATAAGTTGCTGATAATATTATAAGGAAATGAAATTGAAGAATTTTTTTATAACAGAAATTATAATTAAAATAAAGAAGTTAAATAGTTGTTAAATTAAATATTTTAAACAGAATTGGGCTGACAAAATCAACAGGGAATGAAAAAAAATTAAAAATATTAATGTTTTTTACATAAAAAATATAAGTGTTAAAAAACCAATTTATTTCAGGAAATTGATATAAAAACTGTTTATATTTCCGTTTTAGAACCTTTAATGGTTGTGCGAAATGTCTGTGTTCATTTAAGGAAATACTTGTAACAAAACCAGAAAATGACTTTATTATAAATTGTTTTAAATTATATATTTTATCTTTGGCAATGTTGTTTTTGAAATTTTGCCAAATAAACCAAAAAAAAAAAACCGAAAAAATACCAACAAAAAGTATCTTTCTTATCTTCCCTTAAGAAAACAAAAACGTTTCAAAGACGACGCCAATAAATCTCTACTAGATGTTTGAAGAGGATGATGATGATAATGAAGATGTTGATAGTAAAGAGTACAGAGCTTTCAATTAGTTATTATTTATTGAGAAAAAAAAAAAGTTCAAAGACTTGTGTTTAAAACAAATGTGTTTTTTTAACAATAATAGAAACATTTGTTAATTAAAACTCTGTTAACCTTCAGTTAAAGACAAATTAAAGGGTAGATAAACTGTTAACTATTTAACAATTTTTTTGTTTAAAAGTGTGTTTTGATTTATATTATTGATTGATTTTTTTATTTTTTAACAAAAAAAAACGTTATTAAGTGCTTTGATTTAAAAGTTCAATAGACGAAAAGAAAAGTTTTATTTTTTTATCACAAGTATGAGATGTTATAATTAATCATACACAACATGTTGTATACAACATGCTGCTTTCATACAAAGACTTTGTTAATGCCTATGTGTGTATGTATGCTTTTATCGCAGTCCTCTCTCTATATATATTTTCTAATGAAATGTTAAGTTCGCTTCAAACTTGTATGAAATCTAGAGAAATGATAAATGTTGTTTGTCGTTAGAACTTCGTTTGTGATAGATTTTAAGGGATTGAAATTAAGTACTAAATGAGTACTTTTGCTAGTTAGCACATTTTTTAAAGTTTAAATAAATTTTTTAATAATTTTTATAAATTTTAAATAATTTTAAAATTGAATCAATCAAATTTTGAATCAATTTTTAAATAATTTTTATAATTTGTAGTGTTTACATAAGCTATAGAGTTACTATAAGCTGGACGACAAATTATACCAAAAACTAATCTATAAGCAGGACTATAGATAAGCTAAACCACAGACGAGTCTAGATACTGCACAATGGACTAATCTATAAATGGACCTGATCTATTCTACTAAGTACACTAAAAAACTGTCTAGAGACTGCACAATAAACTATAAACCGTACTCCTGTCTAATGTAGAAACTGGACTATAGATTGACCCATAAACTAGTTTATAAACAAGACTAGAGTCTAGTCTCTAAAGTAATCTTTTCATATCTAATCTATGAACTGCACTTCTTCAAACTGGACTAAGCTCTGAAGTATAGGCAAGCCTTTAAACTGACGTACATTTATACTAATCAAGAGCTTAAACTATAACTAAAAACTGGGCTATAAACTACATCAGAAACAGGACTATAGACTAGTCCTTGGACTGAGTTATAAACTAAACAAGAGGCTATAACAAAGACAAGATTATAAACTGAACTATAGAATAGGCAATGATCTTAACTATAAACTGATCTAGAGATTGAAATATAGTATATAGAAAGGACTATAAACTAATCTAGAGGCTGAACTATGGGCTATTTCATAAAGTGGCATATAAACAGGACTACTTACTAGTCTTCTACTCTAGAGATGAAGACAGAATTGTACCTACAGTCTGCAATATTTACTAGTCTATAAACTACATCAGAGACAGGACGAGAGACTGATCTTTAAACTGATCTATGAACTAACCAAGTGGATATAACAAAGACAAGATTATAAACCAAACTATAGAATAGGCAATGAACTTAACTATAAACTGGTCTAAAGATTGTACTATATAGAAAGGACAGTGGCATATAAACAGGACTATTCACTAGTCTTCTACTCTAGAGATGGAGACAGGATTGTATACTAACCATAGACAGGACTAATGAGATTTTTAACTAATGACAAGTCTTCTAACTGGTCTTAGTCTATAGGCTGATCTTATAGGCTGACTTATAAACTAAAGAGGTTTCGCAGCGGTACACATTTTTAAATTTTCATAAGAATTTTCTAGATTTTTGCAAACAATATATTCATTTTACACTAAAAAAAAGTACCAAAAGTACTTGTACAAAATGTTAACACAAATAGTACCTACTGTTAGCTCTTTATTACCAAAAACAAATACACTCAAAATATTTACATATTTTCACAATTGTGTTGTTGCTGTTGTTAATATTGACATAAGCAAACTTTTGAGTTTATAGGGAAATTTGTGGCAAACAGAAAAATGGACTTTAAGAGAAAAACAACGAAAAGAGCTAAATAGTAAAAGGTAGCAAAAGAGAACAGAAAAAGAGAGAACGAAAGAAAAAACTAAATATTTGAAGTTTTAATGCAGATGTAATGATGATGGTAAGGTGAGGTGATGTTAGTTGTTGTAGTAAAATTGTAAATTGTATTTATTTAATGGTTTATACTAATGCCTGCGCAAGCACCAACTTTTGTCATGTTAAATATGTAACGAAAAAGAAAATGCTCAATGAGCAAAAGAAATTTTTTTGTTTTTGGGCAGAAGCAGCAGAGAAAGTAGCAGCAGCAGCAGCAAGGAAAAGAAAAGTATTGATGATTATAGAGTAAAACTAACGATTACACGATATTATTGTCATCCAACTGCTGATATTTGTTGTTGTTTGTTTGTTGGGTTCTTCTCATGCTGCTGCTGCTGTTTGTCTTATGTTTTTGTATTTAATTTGAGTGCAGCAAGATTGAAAGTTGTTTAAGAGATATTTTATGTTTGTGTTTAGTCGTGACAGTTCTATCAAAACGTTTAGACCGCCTCTGCTTAAAAAAAGAAAATTTATCCAAAATATAAAGCAAAATTTGAATAATTCTAATCATAATAAAACCGTTAATACTTTAAGTTATTTTTCAAATGTGGTTTTATGTTTAATAATGAGCCATAGTGCTACTACTACAACAATAACAATAACAACAGCCGCCTTTAATGTAATTGATCTTTTGTTATTGTCATCATTTGTTGATAGTGATTTGATAGTCAAAGTATATTTTAATAAAAGAAACCAATCAAATTCAAATCAATAGAAAGAATATAAAAATCAAATGAAATGAAATTGTGAATAAAATGCGTAGAAAATCTCATAAATAATAAACAAAAAAAAGTATAAATAAATAAAAATAAAATAAAGTTATGATATGTGATGTGAACCGATACTAAGATATTGGTTTCGATTTGATGTGATGATTATAATCATTATTTTTATGATAATGATGACGATTATGAAAATATGTCAATAAATTTTGAAAAAAAATATTAAATTCCCCTTTTTAATAGAAAAAAAAAAAGATTTGTAAGATTGTGTTTTAAGTTGAAATAAAAATATAAATTCATTTATTATTTAACAATATTGTTATGGTGTTTTTTTTGTTGTTGTTGTTACTAATATTTATATTTATTAGTTTATTATTATAACTATTTTGTTGTAATTTGTTGGTGTCATTGTCATTGTTGCTTAAAAGTGTTTGTTTTTTTTTTGTCATTTCGATCTATTATTTTGATATTTTCTCATGACATGACAAAATTTATTACATTTTTCAAAAGGGGTGTGAAACAAAATATTTAATGTTAAACATAAAATAACAACAAATACCGAAAAAAATATAACAAAAAAATCAGCAAATAAAATAAATAAAAAACAATACAAACAACAACAAAAAAATATAGAATTTACTGCAAAGCAGTTAATGGCTGAATAAAAAACTATGTTAAATTTCAACCGAATGAATGACGAATCAGTTAAGGCTGTTATTTTTATTTGTAAGTAAAAAACTATATTATACAATAATAATAATAGTAATAATAACAATAAAAAACAACACTTAGAAATAAATATTTAAATATTCATAGTTTTTGTTAACAAAAAATATCGCATATTATGTTCTAAACTTAATTGCATCGTGTGTGGGTTGTTGTTTTTTGAGGAGGGGTTTGTGTCAATAATAATATTGTGTTTATACTTGCTTACTACTACTTCCTTAAACTTAGAGGTTATTTAGTTAACCGCTGCCATCAATCATATATACAAATTTTATAAAAAAATGGTTAAACACAGGATTTCATATTCATTATAAATGCCATTTTTTAAAAATTAAAAAAAAAAAAAAAACAATTTCCTTCTAAACAATTCTCGCACTTGTTCTATGGAATATTTAATAAACCTGCATACTTAAAAAAAACTACCTTGAACTTTAATTGGCAACTAACACAAAATAAACAAAAACAACAACTACACAATTAAGTCATAAAATGTTTTGCGGGTACCTTCTTTATAACCATTACAACTAAACGGTTTGTAAATGAATTGTAACATTCATGTTATTAAGCTTTAATTGTAATCATTTTCTAACCCACCACCCCCCCCCCCCCCCCCCCCCCCCCCCTCAGCCCTTAAACATAAATGATATATTTCTTTTTCTATTCCCTTAACAAACGTATTGCTTTGATTATTTATTACAAAGAATTTTTTTCGATAATTACCAAATAATGCGTTTTTTTCTTATTATTTGTTCATTCTTGTTACAAAGTTGTAAGTTTGTTTAACCAAAAGTAAAAAAAATCGAAATCGACAAAAACGAGGTTATTTCGTTTAGGTTAGGAAATAGTCATAAATAATTAAATATTTACTAGTGGCGCATTGTAATGGGTGAGAGGGGGGTGGTGTAGCTTTAACATACTACACTAAATATGTATCGAAGAAAACGAAATTGAAAACGATAGTGTAAATCGTTAGATAAGAATATAATTACATGCATGTAAGTGTATTTAAAACAAGAAAATACATTAAAAAATTTTAACACGATATTTATAAGTACACTACTTTACTTAAACACTTTTTTTCTAAATGGGCGAAAAAAAATAAAGATTTATATTAATTGGTTCAAAACTTTTAGAAAAAAACGCACACAAATTTACCTACAAAAATAGCTATTTAAATTTTGTAAATTTGTTCAAAATTTTAACATGCCAATACCAACACCTTTAAGCTTTCAGCCAACCATTTCTACTGGTTTAAACATTTCCACATGTTGGTATTAAACCGAGTGTATGTACTTATTTGTTTACATTTTATTCAACATTTTTCTGTTCGGTATTTATCTGAATATAAATCACTTGATAAATGTCCTTGTTTTGGCACAAAATTGCAATTGCAACGTGTTTACTAAACACTTATTTATTTATGCACCATACAGATACACATTTAAGCTTACACAAACAGTTATATGTGGAAATATAGCAGCAAATGTTAAAAAAATACAAATACAACTTTTTAAGGTGGTAAACTAGAACTTAGCTAGAACTGAACTAGAACTGAATTAGAACTAAATTCAGTTCTAGAACTGAACTAGAACTGAACTAGAGCTGAACTAGAACTGAATTAGAACAGCATTAGAACTAAACTAGAACTGAACTAGAACTGAACTAGAACTGAACTAGAACTGAACTAGAACAGAACTAGAACTGAACTAGAACTGAACTAGAACTGAACTAGAACTGAACTAGAACTGAACTAGAACTGAACTAGAACTGAACTAGAACTGAACTAGAACTGAACTAGAACTGAACTAGAACTAAACTAGAACTGAAGTAAAACTGAACTAAAAATTTTAATTTTATTTTAATATATAATGTAAAGAATTTTCTCACGTTTTTTCTCCCAAATTTTTAACACAAACTTCATTTTCTTTTAATGAATGAACGGAGTTAATGAACATTTCGTTGTGTCACAATTGCGTTCTGAGAATTTCAGATGAAATTCAAAGGAATTTAGCAGCCTTTTAACGTGAATTCTTAATTTGAAAATGAATGAAAATATTTATGAATCTGTTTGCCTGTAAAAAGGCTCCGTACATTTGTTGGGTTTATTATTGTGCGTGTTTAGCGGTGTTAATTTATTCATTAAATAAGAAAATTTAGAAATATTCTCAACAATTATACACAAAAATATCAAATTTCTTTTACATATTTTTAGGTGTAAAATAACAAGATTTTGAGTGCAAAACAATTGGACAAATAATCATTGTTGTTGTTATTATTGTTATAATATGTTTGTAATTCCCAGGCTTATTAACATTTTCATAAATGATATTTAATTAACTATCAAAAACATTGTCATTGGAAGCAAAAGTTGTGTCAATGATTAATTGCTTGTATTGATTGTATCTGTAATTTGAAATCAGTTTTTTGTTGTACTTACGTGTTTGTGAGATATCGGTCACTGAGACTGTTCCTTCTGCAGCTAAGTTTATGGCTTTGTTGTGTGCACACTGTGACATTATTACATAATCTTCTACTGTACATAATGCACCAGAAATCACCACCTGCAATAAAAGTAATAAAAATAATAAGAAATATAATTAATAATTATTTGTCTTTGAGCGTTTTTTCGTGTCATTAATTTTAATTTTGTTAAAATCATTAATTTTTTATTTAAAAATACATGTCAGCTATAAATTTTCTAGAGCAAAATTTATGTCAAAGATATGTTTGCAAAAAATGCCATTAATTTGCTCAACACTGTTAACTCTGTCATTTTGTGTTTGTGTGTGTGTTTTTAAATAAGCAACTAGCATACTTAAAGGTAAACTCACATCCTCTTAAACTCATACATTGTATAGACGTTTTTATATAACGGTATTTCTACATACAGCATCAGACAGTGAAGCAACTATCCAACCAACCCACCAACCCATCTAACGAACTGGTGAACATGTTTTCATTTCGTTATCTTACACTCTACATCAATGTTAATTATAAAAAAACATGTTGTCATCAATTTGTTTTCTATCACAACAAATAAAATTAAATAATTTTGATTTTCTTGTTTATTTATATTTGTTTTCTCTTGTCAAAACAACTCTTTAAATATTGTTCTCTGTATTTCGGCTTAAATTCCTTTATATGATGCATCAATTCATTTTCGTTTAGAGTTAAATTATCTTTTTGATCGGAATGCGGCCCATGTTGGCCAAACCCTTAAAAATTTTGGAATTTGCCAAGATTTTTAAGAGAATTTCGCAGTATATTCATTATTACAATTTGGTTTTGTTAGACTTGCCTTTTCAGAAATATGTAGTAAATTGTTATTGTTGTTTACAAAAATATTTCCGATAAGAATTGGGCTATAACGACGCTTTTACTTGGAAATGTCTTTGGATTCCCCAGAAAAAATTCCAATTAAAAAAGAAATATATAAATTAAAAATATTTAACTAATGTGGGTGGGTCCCCCTAAAAGAAAATTTTTACATAGAAAAAATGTCGTAAAACAGATAAATAAATAACGGAATTTTGCAATCACCTATGCGATAGCGATCGAAACATCAATAAAATTGAAAAGAATTTAAGAAAGTTCGAATGCTTTTGAATTAATTAGTTCTAGTTTAGGTCAAACTCAGTGCTAGTTCAGTTCTAGTTCAGTTCTAGTTCAGATCTAGTTCAGTTCTAGTTCAGTTCTAGTTCAGTTCTAGTTCAGTTCTAGTTCAGTTCTAGTTCAGTTCTAGTTCAGTTCTAGTTCAGTTCTAGTTCAGTTCTAGTTCAATTCTAGTTCAGTTCTAGTTCAGTTCTAGTTCAGTTCTAGTTCAGTTCTGGTTCAGTTCTAGTTTTGTTCTAGTTCAGTTCTAATTCAGTTCTAGTTCAGTTCTAGTTCACTTCTAGTTCACTTCTAGTTCAGTTCTAGTTCAGTTCTAGTTCAGTTCTAGTTCAGTTCTAGCTCAGTTCTAGTTCAGTTCTAGTTCAGTTCTAGTTCAGTTCTAGTTCAGTTCTAGTTCAGTTCTAGTTCAGTTCTAGTTCAGTTCTAATTCAGTTCTAGTTCAGTTCTAGTTAAGTTCTAGTTAAGTTCTAGTTCAGTTCTAGTTCAATTCTAGTTCAGTCTTAGTTTAGTTCTACTTCAGTTTTAGTTCTACTTCAGTTTTAGTTCTGTTCTAGTGTAGTTCTGGAGTTCACCACAAAACACTCCTAAAAACTACATAAACCAGTAATTTTTCTAAACTTTAATTAAACTCAAAACACATACTTCATCTTAAAGATCAACACGATAACGTTGATTTAATGAATTAATTAAAAGTCCCTCTTGATTATCGAATATGAATTAAGTTAATTAAAAACAAAATTTAGTTAAAAACTAATATAAAGCCCGTATTTCATGTTTAAAGTAATAAATTATTTACCAAAAAAAGCCCCTATACTAAATTTCGATAATTAAAGAAACTTTCTCTTAAGAGCACAAAGGCCACAAATGACCTTCAAACTAATTAAGGATCATTTTAGTTAGTTAGTATAAACAAAAATAAGTTGTGTATTTAAAGGCGCACCAACATTGCTTGGCGTTGTCTGAGTTGGCAGCAGCAACAGTCAGCAGCTGCATATCAAGACATCTGCAATTCATTTGAAATTTGTGCTGACCTCATCCTTTTTGCTAAATTGCTATTATAATAAATTTAGTTTTGTACAATTATAGTTGTTTACTACTATAACGCCTATTGTTTTCGACTAAATTTAGCACGAGCTAAAAAGCACACAATTTTCATGCACAACAAACACAGTTGCAGACAGACTCAGAGACAGTCAGACAGACGGATATTATTTTCTTTTGAATTTTAACTAACAACAAAAATGAAAACATAACGGTTTGCCAAAAACCTTTTTTAAATAAAAAAATATTGAAATAAACACAGACACTTTCTTCATACTCATCCTGCAGTTTCATTTGATGATTCTAGAGGATAAATTCAGAGTAAAAACTAAAACGTGTTCTAAAACATCAAACAATCTTTCTGACGCATCACTATTTAGGTACGTGGTATTTGTATTCATATGTATCTGTGTGTATCGGCATGTATCGTTGTGCAAAGGTACAATTTATTCTTTGGAAATTTGTTTCAGTTTGTAGTATGCAGCAGCCTCTTGAGACTACAGGTGCAAAAATTATCGACTAATGGTTTAAAAACAAAAAAGATACGAAAAAGAAAAGAAAGCTATAAAAACACAGGGCCAGAAGTGGACAGACGGACGAACTAACATACCCATAGAAGGAAAATCTAGCATTAGCAGCGGTACTTGAGAGTCTAAAGCATCATGCATTGAACAAGTACTTGTCTGACACGTAAAATCCCATAATTAAATTGTTTGCAGTTACGAGCATTTACGAGCTTAATCCTGCTTGGTGTGAAAAGTCCTTTTGTCAATTTTACGCCTACAATGACCACACAACGGTAAAAACGTATTTTCTCTGTTATTTTTTAGCAGATTATAAATGAAAATGCCATAAATCTGTTTAATCCCCTTAATTTAAACTAAGTAGCAATTTTCAGTTTCAGGTTGCTCCGACTTAAACATTCTCACAATGATGGTTGACATAATACCAGCATTATTACGCACAGATTTTATGTAGAGAATGAAAAGGACTGTTGTTATTTCAAGGATTTGTGTTGTTTTTTTGTTTATTTAACAAGGCTGTTTATGAAAAAATGTTTAAATTTCTTTCTCGCATGTAAATAAATACCATAGAAACAGCTGAACACATGTGGCTTTAGGATCAAGGTGTAAAAAAATATTTAAATAATGGATCTCTAGAGCTTTAAAATTGTTGGTGGGAGTTAGGGTTATTATATGAGCATTAAGTTTGTCATAAAAATGGTGAAATTTTACTTTAAATAACTGAAGAAATATGAATACTAATTGCTGATACTTCCAGTTCTAGTTCAGTTCTAGTTCAGTTCTAGTTCAGTTCTAGTTCAGTTCTAGTTCAGTTCTAGTTCAGTTCTAGTTCAGTTCTAGTTCAGTTCTAGTTCAGTTCTAGTTCAGTTCTAGTTCAGTTCTAGTTCAGTTCTAGTTCAGTTCTAGTTCAGTTCTAGTTCAGTTCTAGTTCAGTTCTAGTTCAGTTCTAGTTCAGTTCTAGTTCAGTTCTAGTTCAGTTCTTGTTCAGTTCTTGTTCAATTATAGTTCAGTTCTAATTCCAGTCACGGCATGGCTAAGGCTGTCATTTGATAAAAAAGTCTCCGCCCAAAAAAAAAAACGCTTAAAAATTGAATCTATCGACACAAGCATCTTTAACTCAGACTTAAAAACTTAATTTACACTTTCAAATTTAAATGACATTTTCTCACATTAATCATAACTGCCAAAAGCACACCTGACTTTGACACTACCGGAAATAGCAGTAAAATTTAAAAAAAACTCCATTGTTACTAACTGTATGATAAATAACAATCTCCTATTATGTACTATTTTATTGAAAAAAATTAAAATTCAAAATTGTTTTGTAAAATATTGAAAAACACACATTTTAATAATAAATGCACGAGTAAATATGATTTTAAATTGAATAGTTTAAGTTTAATTTCAATGGAATTTTTTTTTTCAAAATTTATTTTTAAATATGCATGATTTTTATTATTTACATACATATATTTATTTACTTGTGTATGTGTATGCGTATTATTTTTTATTACAAACTTTTTTTCTTTTTTGTCAATAATGCTCTGAACAATTATTAAGCGCCGATAAACTCTCTCAGCACTTGAAAATAAAAATACACATGAATTGAATTGATGTCGAAAACTACAACAACAACGACGACGACGACAGTGAGGATGAGGTTGTTGATGTTTGTTTACCATTGAATCTATTCAATCCAACCATTCAACAACGCTCAATGAATAATGCACAGCCCAGCATCACATCACATCTTGATATTGATTTATTTGAAGTGCTTGATTTGATGATGAAGAAAAAACGTTCATAGTTTTTTTTTATATTGTTTTTGTTGTTTATTGTTGTTCTTCTCATTGCTGCGTGATGCCTTTTCAGCTTCTTGTAGACATACCAAATTTTTTCGAAAAAAAATAATAATTAGAAATTTCAATAACAACAATAATAATAGGTGAGCGCTATTGTTCAAGGGCTTATGGTGTTTTGTTTAAAGATGATTACGAGTACAATAATAAATGAAATAAACAGTAAAATATTTCAATATTCTATTCACAGATCAGGCATAAAGAGGATTTATTTCAAAGATAGTGGGTAGTTTGGGAAGTTATTAAGAAAGTTTTCTTAATATAAAAATCTTTAGGGACAGATCCATACAGCGATCTTCATACAATATCAACGTGTAAAATTTACTTTTTTTACAAACGATCATTCGATCAGAATAGTAAAAATTTGAACCAATATGGAGTAAGTTATCATCAGATAGACTAAAGAAATTTTCCTGAGATTTCTCTATGGGAATTGCATTTATTACATTTTATAGCCATCTCTGCAACATCACCTTCCAAATCTCATACTTCTCCAAGTGCATTTTCGTTGCATCAAAACATACCGCCATACAAACGTAAACAAAACAAAAAATTAACAAGCAGGAAAAGCAACAACAACTAAAATTATTCAATTCAATATGCATGACATACAGTAAGTGAATGAGTGAGTGAACGTTTGTCCATTGACCGACCGACCGATCACTCGATCGACTGTGGGAAAAAATAACATACATACACGCATACAATAACACGGAAACTTACACACACACATTTAATTAAACATTTAGAAAATCTCCATAAACTCAAGTGTTTTACAAGTGTAAATCAATGATTGTCATTAAAACAAAAATACAAAGAAAACAAAAAAAAAACTGAAAATAAAAGTTCATTTGCTTGTTCAATCGATCTAGTAATAGATCGATCGTTTAGGCGTTTGTTCATTAAACGTTTTATTATCGTTTTGACCGGTGGACAAGAAAATGAACCAACAAAAACTCTTCTTACCAACAACAACAACTACAAGCATACAGACAGCACTTTATGATAACGAAAATATTGAAAAATATACTCGTATAAATAATGGCGATCGTTTAGATACTTAGACTCATAATATAGAAAACACAAAATTAAAAAAAAAAACTGGACAGTAGTGGCCTGAGTATGGACATATGCTGATGGTAGCTGATGGTCAACAAGCCAAGTTTAGTGTATTACATGCAGAACACTATAAACAACAACAACAGCAGCAGAAGCAGCAAAAAATAACAACTTAAAAAACGACAGCATAACTACTACTACATTTCATAGTTAAATGATGTTACTGCTGCCGCTTTTAAGATGGACATGGGAGTGTACACTGAGGCCTGTAAAGAATTTTCAATTTTACAAAATTTTTTAAACAGAAAATGTAAAAAAATAATATAAAAGTACTTTAACGATAGCAAAAGGGGAGGCGTAGTTCAAAACTATTTTGAAAATAAAGGAACTAGTTACCTTACTGATTACTAGGGGATGGCAATGTCTTTAATTAAAGAAAAGGTTCCAAAGGCAGTTTAAATTGAAACAACAAATCGATTAAATGTGCTGATGTTAGATATAGCGTAACAACTAAACACTTAAAGCCAGTTTAGGGGCAAGTTTTTCCTCTACACAAATATTTTTACCCGTTTTCTACGAAAATTTATAGTTAAACATGGCTCAGGTGTAGGTAAAGGTGTAAGTATAAGTGCGTTGTCGTTGTGTTCAAAACGTACGAAATCGTGTGATTGTTTCTTGGCAAGTACAAGGGTTTAAGATCTGCGGTAGGTAATCAATATACACTTACTACAAACACAGATACTCATGTCAATGTTCATATACTAATACATATATACATATACGAATGTATGTAAGAACGGTAAAGAAAAAGGTTTATATGCATGTAAATAAAGTAAATTAAATATACATAACTACATACATAATAATAACAACAAATACTGCTTACATACTCATGTATATAAAGTATATAGTATGTATGTATATATTTCTACTTTATTATAGTTATAAATTTATACATATATAATTTTTGGAAGTAGTTTCAATATTATTATTATCATTTATTGTTGTTTAGTGTGTTTATTTTTGTCTATAATTGTTTTTGTAAATATTGATTTTGGTTTGTACATTGAAAAAATGTTTTTCTGTACGGAAATTCCTATTTAAAGACACTGATTTTTTTTTAACCAATTCCATTAAATTTATTCAAATGACAGTGTTGGCCAGCTCTAGAGCCATGGATTTCTATTTTGACTTTGTACCTTTGAGTGTTGAAAATCTTTCTCTAATTTCTTGTACGATTTTATACTAATGATATTTGATTTGAATGCATTTATTCCCTGAGATTGTTTTTGTGCTCTTATAAAACGCAATACATCTATAGGTTTTACATCATTAATCATTATACTTTTACATTTGTATTTTTCTTACTCAACGGTCCACTAGTTACCAGGTATTTTCATTTTTACACCTTAACAAAAACTGCACTTGTAAACTCCCTCCCCGCTAGTCTAACAACAACAACAACAGCAACATTTTTGAACGTTGCAAGTGTTCCTGTATTATTAACAGATTCAAGGGGTTTTTTGTTTTCATTTCTATCTCAAGGTTTAGTTGAAATGGTGCAATTTCTTAGAAATCACTTGTTGAAGTACATATTTAGTTTTTATTTTACAAGACAGGTAACTTTTCAAATGTATACACGTGTGAAGTAATTATGTTTTGAGTGTATTGGCTTTACAATGGTGCCAAATATTTCCCACATTATTAACACCTTCTTGATTATTGACCAAATTTCTTTAAAAACAAAATGTTGTACATTAATATAACCTTTAACACATTTACAAAAATTCGAAAAGTTGGCATGTGTATGTAATAAAAGTAATTAAGGACTATTAAATTACTTTTGAATAGAAGGACCACCTAACTAGTATTGAAACTAGTGATATTGGGGGTGGAAACTGATCACTTTTCTAGAGCAAGGTACACAAGGACAAAGAAGTAATTAAGCGGACTCCTACGACTTTTGTAACAAGTTTAGTAGAGACTGATTCTTTGAAAGAGAAGAGAGGAAGAGTTTTGAAAACTTTCAGATGATAGGCTGCTGATAGAGAACTGATCTCGATGTAATACTCTGTACTTAAGGGAACTGTCACTTTAGCATAATGAGATCCAAGGATGATAAACATGACTTTCTATAACAAGTTATGAAGAACTAACCTCCAAACTAGTTCAACGATTGGTTATTTTCGTACTACATAGGAATCGTTTTGAAAACTATTACTTTTGTAGATCATACATTATGAACTAGTTTTGTGTTTGATCTGAGAGCGACAAGATTTTTATAAGAAAATTATCTTCTTAACATTATGATATCCCAGGAGGAGAGTTTCAGTACCCTCCAAACTTGTATAAAGACCAGTTATTTTTAGAGTATGAATAGTTTTGAAAACTAATACTTTCCTAGGTAAAGAAAAGCTAAAAGAGGACTGGTTTTTTATTTGATAATGGACTGACTAGTAACTGATCATAAGATCTGAAAGAAAGTGTGCTGCTGTTTTACATAGCGAGCTCCTAGACGGGCTCCTTAGCTTTTTAACCGAGGTTTAGTAAAACTAGCGTCCCAAGATCTACTGGTTCTTTTGGTAGGGTTGAGTCTTACTTAAACTCAGACAGGAATATCGAAAGTTTTAGCGTGAGCACCTGCCATGACGACCTTATCTCACGGTGGTCTTTTTCATCCACTGTGTAGACTTGAGAACGGTCTACCATCGACCCTTTGTTCTTCAATGAAAAACGCAGGTGGCAATTTTTGTACATTGGCTCTGACCGGTCCATGAACAACTACTTTTCTGGAGTACTCGAGCTATCTAATCTCCTTTGGCCTTTGTTCATTCGGCAACAGCACCTAGAGACGCAACCGGTGGACCGAAGTACGATCCATCTATAAGCCGTAGACAATGTTCTTACTCACAGGGACACATTGTGGTAATTCTGATATGAACAGAGTAAACTCTGAACATATCTGAACAAGGAAGGAAAATTCAATGGTTCAAATTCATATGCATATGATACCTTTCATCCATCATCATTCAACCCAGCACACATTTCATTCATACGACACATTCATAAGAGAAAAACATACGACACATTCATTAGGTAGACGGGTGGATGGTGCCCGCAGAACCTCACATTCATCCCGTACCATATACAATTAATACCAACTCATTTCCAACTCTCAGTCCCACAGTCACTCCACCCGCAGTACCAGATTATGCGGTGCTCTGGTCAGACCTCTGGCAATCTATGCAAGGACCAAGCCAAGCAGTAGACTGTAACCTATTTTTCAGTCCCGGCCAGACTGGAGGTATTGACCACCTCTTTATACCCCGGGATTGGCGGAGGTCTCGCCAAGGTAACATGCCCCCGGGGGGAACTTAACTCAGACAGGCGAATTGTTGGATGACAGCAGAGTTTTGTATTTAGTGTTAATCCTTTTTTAGATGTGCGATCAGTTATTATGCAAATGCTCCTCGCGAATCGCCCATCAGTAATGTCAACGTTTTTCGTAAGACATAAATCAAATACTGTTTTCACTTTCCATAAATTATTCTCTCAATTTCGCAGCAATTTTTCTTTCAAATTAAACTATTTTACAAAAAATTAACAAGAATTTTAATTTACACAAAAAATCTATAAATGGTATAAAAGAAAACATCAACAAATTTACCAATTAGTGCTCTTTTTTATTATAGCAACTAATAAATTTAACAAATGTGGTAAATTATAGACCAATCAATTAAACAAATGGCGTTGAATTTGACCTAAAATTTGTCAACATCTTCAAGAAATTTTAAACAAAATGTTGAAAATTAATTTTACATATATATTTCGCTGTTGTTGTTGCTGTTAATAATGTCCCATTTAAAAAGTGCTCAAAAACTAAAGTTTACATATTCTAGAGGTATATGTCTGCGAACTGGCTGGTTTGTTGCTTAGTTGTTTGGCTAAATGACAGGCACGTAGCCCTACGCCCACACACACTCACACACCATAGCCACCAGCAACATTATGATGATCATCATTCTTGTTGCAACAGAATTAAAAACATTAGAATCAAGAACAAGAAGAACGATGTCATGACCAGTGGCATCATAAATTTTAAAGATTGTGTCGAAGAAATTTGTAAAAAAAAACTGGAAGCAACTGCAAATGATGTGATTACAAGATACAAACATTCGAAAAAAATAAACAGCCAGCACACGCTTTCTGTATTTTAATAAAATTGTTTAAAAATAGTTCTTTTATTAAAAAAAAAAGGGAAACGAACGGACGGACGATATTTATTGATGAAAAATTTGAAAATAACTTAAAATTTTTGCGATTCATTGAACTTTGAAAAAATGCTTTTTAAATGAAAAAAGTTTAGAACAATTTAGAACATTTTTAAACTTTGGCGGGATTAGTTACCAAACTAGTTACAAAATTTCATTAGAGATTACTTGTCTAGTGATGTGATTGACACTAGTTTCAGAAACTTGAAATTTTGAATGAATCTTGTTTTATTTTTAATTAAATTCTCACCTCGATTTTAATTAGTTCCGCTAGAGACATACAAAAAGAGAAACATTTCTACAAAACTTTCCAATCAATTTTGTAAACTTGTTAACACCTTACGGCTTTTTTTATTTAATGCTTCTTTATAAGCAAACACATATTTAGTGAAGGGTGACCAACCTTGTTTTTTCACACTATAATTGTATTAAATTTTTAAAACAAAGTTAATAAATACAAAATGAAATTGTGTTAAAGTGTTAAATATGTAATTAATTGCAGGCGCCGAAAAAAAAACAAAAGTTTAAACCGAAAAATACAAATCAAAACCCGCCTTTAAATAAGAATTAACGCCAGTGTAATGTCACGCCAGGGAGCCCCCAAAGTAGTAGTAGTAGTTGTTAAAACAGTTGCTACCCACAGCTAAAACAAAAATTCTCCACCAACAGTTAAACAATCATGCCTTCAAATTATTTACAGAAAACAAAAGACTTGAGTACAACTTTAACAAAAAAAAATAGAATTGAAAAAAATTATAAAAAATTTATAATGAAAATGTATCAAGTCTTATACATCATTTTACATGTTATAAGGAAAGACTGAGAGAAAGAGAGGGCACAGAGGGGAGTATTTTGTTAAACAAATATTAGTCCAGTTAAAATGATACTAATTGTAAATAAGAGCATTTAAAAGAATTGTAAAACGTGTAAATGTAATTAGCATGTGAGAAGGAAATAATAAATTCATATATGAATAACATTCATTATTACAATTATTGAATATTCCATTTTCAACAGATGTTATACGATGCATATCATCAAATGTTAACAACAATTTAAGCTGAAATTTCCATTGCGTTAAGCTACTGTTACTCTCATTCTTTTTTTTATATGTGAGTTCGTGTTAGTATTGATCTCTGCTTTGCATTCTTTCTTTCCTTCTTTTTTTTTGGAATAATAAATTCTACAAAAATCAAACTTATTTCTCGGAAACGTGACAGATTTTATGTTGGTTGTTTAGCACTTTTTCCAAAAAACTATAAAATGTTCAATACTATAATTGGTGTTTTTATGCAGTTTAAATCGGCAGAATTTAATCACTGTTTTCAACTGTATAGTTTAGATTTCGTAGAATATAGTTTGAAGAACAGAAGCATATACATATTTAAGTTGTAAGGTTTTCGAACTTTTAAGGTTTAACTAGACCTAAGCAAAGTGTTAAATGAGCTCTCTTGTTGGTTTCGTTTTAACTATATTCTTGTCTCGTGAAAGTAAGAGAACCAAATAGTCAATGAAGCAGTTTCTTGAAAAACTCTTTTATTGCCTATGTCTGCTTTATGGACCTATATAAAATCTTTGGTGTGAAAGCAAGAGAGCCAAATAGCAAATAAAGGAGCTTTTGAAAAATCTCTCGTTTTGCCTATCTCTGCTTTATGCAACTTTATAAAAGCTTTACGCTACTGGATATTATATTTGGAAAACAGAAAGAAACGTAATGCAGAGATTAAATCTAAAGTGAAATGAATCCAGTAACAATTCCTGTCCTTAAGGATTTTAAGTCATAGCTGTTGAATCAGGCGATTCAACAGCTATGATGCATTTCAACAAAATGCATCAACTGAGAAAGGACAATACGATGCATACTTTTCGGAATTTCTGAATTTAGTTTCTATGCCCACAGAACAGCGAAACACAGTGAGCTCTCAAATGAGTGTATTTTCTCAAAAAATTCCATCAGATAACCATTTTTTGCCTCATTTCACTGACACATAACCATTCACAGCTTTAGTTTTTGTATTCGTTCTCTAACCTCAACTAAAAGAGAGGGGACAAGAGAGTCGTTAACTTAAAAAGAATAATAAAATACAACTATAACTGTAAAATTTTTATTAATACAACAAATTTATGTTGTACGTATAAATCAATTTCTGTTAGATGCTATCAAACTATTTTGCTTTCAAACCATTATCTTCACAAGGAAACAACTTCATTAAGAAAACCCAATTTAATACAAATCATAAGATTTGATTACATTTTTAGATCTTTTTTCTTTCAGAAATCATCCATTAATTGATTAATATATTGCCCACACCTGTCTCTGAATACCATAGATACAATACTCTCCTTTACGATTTATTGGCATATGAATTTTCAATTTTTATAGTATACCGCCGCTTAATACCGTAATAACGCCAAAAGGCTTAAACAATAAATTAAAAAAAATATTTTCTAGTAGTTGTTGTTGTAGTTTTTAATGTCAATGCACATTTATCAGATACCTAGACAACTCTTTGAAGTGTTAATGAAGTTTCAGTGCTAAAATGTCAGCAAAAAAAGGTGATAAAACAAGGATTAATAGGAATTTTTTTGTAAGTAACATTAACTAAGCCGTAGTCATAGACAGAGAACCCCTTGCGTCCTCATTCATTCATACATTCTTTCATTATTGTTATTATTATTAATGCCATATAAATTTTTTCGTTCAAGTCATAAACTCTATTGTGATTATGATTCACATTTGAAGAGGCCACAAAGTTTATTACCTGTCAAGTCTGAAATTCCTTAAAAAGAAAATCACTCAGGCGGTCGGCATAAACAACCAACCTACAGCAAGGCACTCAATTTACCACGTTTGGCAAATAAACCAAAAAAAAAAAATTAAAAGAAAAAATTGAAGGAAAAAACCTCACACACCAGACACAGAAGTCATTGCAGTCCAGTCTATTACACTTGGCACTCGTTAAGCTTAGAGAGTTGTGGGTGTTTTGGCAAATTATATAAACCAAATAACATTTTAAAATTACATTTTAAAAACTTTGAAACAGCTAATTGTAACATAATTCTGTTAAAAATTTCACAAATTAATACTTAATAGCCCACATATACTACAACTGAATATCGGTAAACTGATATTCAAGTTCAAATTTTATACCAACTAAAGCAATTAATTTGTGGACTATGAAACATGTTTGTGACAAAAAACAAAAAGAAAGAAATCCGCGTAATGAGAGCAACCACTGTACTCTACCAATACACTCTATATATCGGTTGGATTTTTGAAAAACGACACATAAATAAATACAAATACACTTTCCAAACCAAAACTCTTATGTACTACTCTACTACTAGTCCACAACAGTTATGACACATTGTATGACTACCAGGAATATGAAAATTATGAAATATGAGCTCAGTGATTGCAAAATGGAAAAAAAGTTGGAAAAAAATATATATATCCAAAAGAAAATTGAGAAATTCAACAGAAAACAAAACAACAACGACAAAAAAACATACACCAGAAAAAGAAGAAGAAAAAGTAAAGTTTAGAAAAAAATATGTTATATATGTATGTTGAAATGTTGGCAGAAAGTTCATTTATGTTTGTACTCGTACGAATACGAAGGGTCTCTCTATACAATGATACTCCATAACTTATCAGACAGAGACATGTGTAACTTTGTTATAGCACATATATACACTTAGAGAAATTAAATTATTAAAAGGGATAGTTTAAGACTTCGCTTGAACTTTTAGGTTTTAATGTAAAAGTGTTTACAGAGGGGATATCAAATTTTTTAATAACATCCGTTGTCAAAGTGTATACATACATACGTATGACATGTTGACAATGCAACGTTGTGAATGTTGCAACAATTCCTTGTTAAAATCTAAATTTTATACCCATCCGTGGTCTAAATGTTAACAATCGTGGTGAGCTTACCACAGACAACGGTTTGTTTGTTGACAAAGTTACGTTGTTGACAACACAAAGTTCTCAATATTGCAACAATTCGTTGTTGAAATCTAAATTTTATACACATCTATTATCTAAATGTTAACAAATGTGGTAAGCTCACTATGGACAACGGATTGTTTGTTAGTTGAAAACGTTGTGTTGTCAATATTATACAGTGTTGTCGTATGTATCTAAGTATATACTTTAAAAACGGATGTTATTGAACAATTTGGTAACACACATGTATATCTCTTTGTACCTCTGTTTACATAGACCAATTGTATATCAAATGAAAGATAATTCTAAAACCTTTTCAGCCACAATCTCTATTATGTTTTACTTATATTAAAAGTAGTATTAAGTAAGTAAACAAGTAGTTAAAATGTTTTTTTTAAATTAACAATTCTTTAAAATGAATAATTATAATTTTTGTTTATATCCATCAATAAAAATATTACTAATCAATTTTATACAAACATAACTTTTTTTTCAAATGACCAAATATTTAGAAATTTATCATAAATATGTGAAAATAACAATGAACTTTTTAAAGAGCGTAATTTGAATGATTATAAAAAATAAAACGTAATAACATAAATTTTAAATTTATCTTAAAAATGCGTGCACATCAATCAAATATTTAACGTAGGTAAACAAAGTTTTTTTATTAATATTAATTTGATCCTGTCAGACTACTGTTCATATACATATATTGCAAATTGATCTTATCAAACTTTAGTAGTCTTTTCTATCAAGAGAACATATCTTAAACAGCTTTTGTTCCTGCAAAACAAATTTGTTTTCAGTGCATAAATAGGTTTGAGTATGTGCAAACAATTATGCTGACTTGTAGTTTAAACATTGAACAGCTACAACAACGACAACAACAATTATTATTAATAATAATAAAAGTGTATGCTTAATACGTACTAAGTTTTAACAAAGAGTATAAATTTAATTACCATCAGCCACAGCCATATAGTATAAGTTGAGTTAAGGGGAAGTCAGAGAAAGGAGTAGTAAAGAATAATAACCATAAACCCAACCAAACTGTAAATAAGTAAACGACGCCAATGCTTAAACAACAACACCTTCACCTCCTGTCTGCCTGCCTGACTATTGTTGTTATGTCTTAAATTCTATGACCAAACCACATTACAACAATCTATAGCAAATATACATACATACATACGTAGGTACTTCATAGTACTTCTCTTTATAAAACTCCAACTAATGCCGCAAATTGTTGAAACAGAACAACAATAAAAGAATAACGTAAATACTAAAAACCAACAACAACAACAATAATAACAACAAAAACATTGCAGTTTTTAGATTTTGCCTGGTTTGTATAAATGTAGTCGGTCGTCAGTCATCAATATTTGCTGCAATCGCTGTAACTAGCAAACTTCATCATATTATTGTGTTATTTTGCTGTTTGAGTCAGACATAACACATATATATTTTGTTCCGCATTAACGGACCCACAAATGAAAATGAAAAAAGTGTCCGTTTATTGCCCCAAAAAAAAAATCGTTAGAGAAAATCTTAAATTCATTAAGTTATTGACTTGTAATACTTGCTAGAATGTGGTGGGTGAATTTCTCAGAATTATAAATACTTTCATTGAAATTTTAGTTCAACCATATCATTCCTAATATATACTTAATATATCAATTAACCACCAATTGGAAAATCTCCTTGTTTAAGTATTAGGTGCAGAACCGAACTCTAAATCTAAAAGACCCAGTAACGACTAGATTGATATCGGTAATAATATCTCCGTAAAAAATGTTGAAGTAGTAAATGACTCATAATCTTGTTAGATCGTAAGATTATGATCGTAAAAGGGAAACTGTGAACTACTTAGTTTGCGTCGAAGATCTGTAATAACTGCAAGAACTATCGAAAATATAAAGTAGTGAAACGAAATCATCACAAAGAAAGTAAAGGATAACAATAAGATACTTAGTCCTTGTGTTTTCTTAGTCAAACCACAAACACCCAAACTCAATAAATCCCAAACTCATAGACAGAACAGGATAACTGTGGATCAAAGAAAATTAAATTAATTTCGGATTGTTAGTTACCAGTTACAAGTTTCGTTGCTTTAAAATTTATCTCCTTAGAAATGGTGTTATAGCAAAATTGTGTTAAACAAAATAAAAATATGAAAGAAAATCACAAAGTTGCATTGTTTTGACAAAACGAAAAAAATAAATAAATAAAGAAAATACTATTGAAAACTGAGTAATTATTGTTTTTCTATAGTTTATTGATCTTTTTTGCAAAACACATAGAAATACATACAAATGCATGAAGAACTGCCAATATCAGACAGATATTTACAAAACAAAACAAAAATATTGTAGAAAAAAGTATGTGTATATGTAACTGTCTATATAGTATAGTGTATATTTTGCTAAATGAAAGATAAATATTTGTGCTTAAAAATGTCTGTAGAAATATGCAAATACGAGTTTAATATTTAAACTTTAGACTCGCATCTTATCATCAACGTATCGTATATGAACAAACACTTACGCATGCTCAGAAGAAACACTTAATGAAATCAACAACTAACTAAAACAAAAGGAAAACAAAAAAAAAACAAAGAGACGCAAAGAGAAACACACTACTAGTACTAGTTGTGATGAAAGGCTTGTGGTTAAAATAAATAAATAGTAATAGTATATATGTGTATGTGTACATATATGTATAAACAGATTTACTAAATACGATAATTATATACATTTATTGTTTATTTATACAAAACTCCATCAGGAAAACAATAACTGAAGGTTTCTTTTAAAATCAACTTTAACAAAAATTGCTTGCTTTAGGAAAATTTATTCTAAATTACAAGAATTTGTAAGTTTATGTTAAATTTTGTTACTTTTTTATTTCATTTTGCAGAAAATATAACAATAGTTGGCCGCCCGGATTTTGTGAACAACAATTTCAAAATAGCACTGTATGCAAAAGAGACACAAAGATATCTGTGTTTCAACGATCATTGGAAACTAGTTGGAATGGTAAGTTAATCGTCCTAAATATGCTTGACATACAGTTCTTATTAGAAGACTTTAAAATCAATACAAAGACCTCTTAAATTTATATCACAATATTGTGACTTTTAAAAGATTTGCTACAATTCATGTCCTCAGATTCGGTTGTCCCCTTAAGATTTCAAAATATTAAAAAAACAAGACAGTGCATATCATCGGGAAACAAAAGCTGCACATCAATGTGTAAACGAAACTGTTGAATACTCGAATTTCGAGTGTTTTGTAAACAAACACTTTGAATGAATGTTTAGTGTCAAAGTCGGACTCATTAAAACATTCACGCAGACGCTGTAGACAAAATATAGAAGAAATAAACAAAAATAAGCAACTGTTTTTTATGACCGATTTCTCAAGACAATTCGATTGCAATTGAGGAAGCATTTGTAAGTTTCACTTGCTCCATTTTCTGTTTAATACCAAAAGTAGAAAAGTTATGAGGTGGTACTTATTGTAAATACATAAAACCCTTTTATCGTAACACATAATAATTAAATAGTGTTTTCTTTTTAATGGTTGTTTATAATTTACGTTTTTTTATCTGTTTATTACTCTTTATCATTTACAGAAAGAACTCCAAGATACCTGCTATTTCAACGAAGCAATTGTTCACGGTTATTTCGTGTTCCGGTCTGTAGTCGATCTGCAGCGACGCATCGGTTTCACGCAAAGAGGTAGAGCCGTTGGTCCTAAGAAAATTGTTAACGATGCGTGTTATATGTTCACCAAAATACCAACCGATCAATTTTTCCATCAACACACTCACTTTTCAGCACCCAAAACGAAAAGCACCACAACAAAAATACCAAAAACAGAATATACACACCCTACGCCCTACACCAACCATGCGGGGAGAGGCAGTGGTGGAGGGGGGCGAACAAAAACGAATCGCTTTAAGAATCCTCAACGTCAAGATGACTCTGTTACGCATAATCACAGCGGTAATGGCCACGGCAGCGGTGGTGGCAGTGGTGGCGGTAGCGGTAACGGCAACAAAAAGTTTAAGAAACAGCGTAACGGCCATAAACAACGGCAACAGAAACAGGAGATGCAGCAGCAACAGCAACAAATTCGAGGCCATAGCTACAATTTAAGCAACCCAAAAAATAGCACTTACCTAAATAGTTCTAGGCAAAATTTAGTCTTAAGTCAGCATAGTATAAACAACCACACAAACAAAAAACATAATAATAATAACAACAGCAACAATAACAACCACCCGCCTCAAAACCATCAGGTCCGACATCATCACAATGATCCTAACAAGGTGGCCAGAAGGCAACAGCATGACCAAAAGCAAAAAACTAAATTGCGTCAACGTGTTCGACCTAGTCCTTCTGCTTCCGCTGCGGTTACCTCAGCGGTGGCATCAACATCTACAACAACAACTTCACTAACAACAGCAAAAGCAATAAATTTCTCAAAACCTCATCCTTCTATGAGCTCTAGTTACTCAGATATAAATCCCACTAGTGTGATTCCACTTTCTATATCTACAGATGCCACATCTGATAGTCGTAATACAATGTCATCAACCGTAGTGGTGGCGAAGCGCAAAGGCCGAAGAAGAAAGGTCGATAAGGTACACAAAAAAAGCTTACAAAAGAAATTAGAGCTGGAGCGAGAACATTCTACAGAACAAACCGATAGAGAGCATATAAGCAGTTCATCGATGGGCCAGTCCTACGACGAAGAGGAGGAGATTTTAACCAGCTCAACCGATTATGCTTGGATGACTAATGATATTATGTTGTCATCGGTAAAGCCCACATCGGCCAGCTTACCAACGTGGGAAACCTGGTATCCCTCTTCCTCGACCTCGTACACTGATGAGGATTCAGATTATTCCTTGGGCTCTTCAGCTACAGCCTCTACAATCACCGAAACGAACATCGATAGGCGGTTCTTCACAACTCTGGAATCATCCTCAATGACGACTGATTTAGATAAAAACAATTTATCTTCGCAGACATCCGTACCGCATCCAACATCAGGGTTTACAAGTACTTTAACGGAGAACAGCATCGATGAAACTATATCACCCACGGTAACTACAGACTTAGGAACGACAACAACAAATACCTCAACCTACACTCAAACTGATTTTTGGTCTACCAGCCTAAACGACAATACGGATGCGGATACGGTAGTCGATGGCTTTCCTAGGGAGACATTTAACACCTATGCCACCCCCAAACTAGAGAATACTCAGAATACACTAAACACGAATGAGGATGATGAGGCCATCTGGGAAGACACAAATACAGCATTAAGCACACAACACAGTAAAGATGATTTAGAAAATTCTACGGCTGCCATAACCCTCTGGACAGTAGAAGATGACAACGTTGAAGATGAGGAGATTAGCTCACCTTCTACAGATCGAACTACCGATGAAATAAGTGGCACAACATGGACAGATAGTTCTACTAGAGAAATGACTTCAAGCTGGGAATATGATAAAGCTAGCGAGGCAGCAACATCCACTACAACATCAACAACATATACAAATGATTGTGCCTACAGCACTGCTTCCACACACAACGGAAGTAAAACGATGACTGATTGCATGTTTGCAACGAAAACTACAGCACCCATTGCCAATAATAACCACAAACTAGGTGAAACCTCCCCAACACAAAATTATAAAGTTTCCAAAATGGAAACGGCAAACAAAGTGACAACTAGCAGCACTACGTTAAACTCAATACCCATAAGAAGTGATAAAACCACAAGTTTGCCTGAAACTACATCAACCACAATACAAACACAACCATCATTATTGGAACCTTCATCGGTATCAACATTCAAACTTGAACATCCTGTAGAGAAAAGCGTCACCAGGGAATCCCCCGAAAGCAACACAGCAGTTATAACATCAGCAACAACAGCTTTTAGCTCGACTATACATTCGACTAAAGCGCCAGCACCAGCTGCGCCTTTAAGCACTCGAAAAACATTGCGCAAATCAACACAAAGACTGCTGGCCACACCATTTCATCAACTAACCTATGTGCGCAACGAAGCCGGTGATATCGATATCGATAGCATCGATAACATTAGCATATATCCTGAACTGCTCGATAACGACAACGACGAGCCGCTAGTGAAACCCAGTACTAGTCGTTTAACCATGATCAGTGGTTATTTGCCAACCTCAGCCACTGCAACTTTACCCGAATCGATACGTATTGCTAAAATTAAAATTAATCGTGAACGTAAGCGCATGTTACGTCTACGCAATGTTGGTAATTATGCGTAGCGCTCAATTGTTAAACTAATCGATTCTCATTTCATACAATTCTAAGTCGAAAACTTAAACAACCCCATTAACATGTTCGAAATCGAAATTTCAGTTAAGTGAGTAAAGTGACAATTATTAAGCGACAAGTAAGAGGTTGATTTGGTTATTTCTAAGGGACTGCTGCATCAGAATAGGGTTAGAGCTATAATTGTTTATTAGCAAGACATTCAATCATTTATTGTGAGTTGAACACTTTGATAAGAATTTGAGGTATTTACCTGATGGAATATTTCAAGCCATGACAATAACAGCATACATACACACATACAGAAACAGTTACAAACAAATACACATAAACACACACACACAGCCACAGATACATGAATACATACATGGGCATAATTATAATGCGTAACTTTGCAACGATCTATAAAAGTTCATTTTTTTATTGTTCAAATGATGAAACAATTAATTAAATTAAATTAAATAATTATCGAATAAGTACTATGGGAATTTTTTTATATATAACCAAATAATGAAAAAAAAACAATTCGCACACCAAACACCACTTCCAGTTGTTACATTTTTTATGAGAATTTAGTGAAAAAATAATAATAATAATAATAAAATAATAATAAACAAGAAATAATAAACAAAATAAATTCGTTTAATCAAATATACAACAATTAAAGCGAGAGGAAAAAAGCAAACAAAATCAAATAAACGTTTATTCAAAGTTATAAAATACAAATAATTTATTAAATAAATTCCTATTAATCAGATTAGAATACAACAATTATTCTTAAGTAAAAACAACAACAAATGCTAAAAACAAAAAAAAACTAAAAAGGTAAATAGTAGAAAATATAAAAATTTAGAATTTCATTTAGTTATTTATTATTACTAATTAGAAAGAGAGAGCGAGAGAGATAGAAAAAAATATATTAAAAAAATATAATGAAAAGCAAAAAACACCAAAACTATTTTAAGCTACTCATTCAATCATGCCATCACTCATTTTTATTAAGTGATCATTTTGTATTTCAATTACTGCGAATTCGATATTTTTTTGTTTTTATTTCGTTTCTTATTTTTTTTAAATTAATACACAGAAACATAAATACATACATATGTAGATATATACATCTACATTAACATACATACATACACTTGCTACTTATTAAAACAGTTGAGAGCAACCAATTACAAATGTTTAAACTTTTGTGAAGATTCAGAAGTTTCAACTGGTTCACCATTTACTGTCAATGAACAGGACATTTTCTTACAAATAGAATATTTTACACTAAAAAGCTTTCTTAAGTTTTTTCTCTGGCAAAAATAAAAAACAGGGTTATGAAACTTCAAAAAGCTTTTTAAAATAAAAAAGCTTAAATTAACCAACAACCTAATTACAAAGCTTTTAAATAGCCACAACAATGTTTGAGTTCAGCTTTTGTGAAAAGTTTTCTTGTTTTATCAAAAGCTTTCCTGAGTTTTTTCTCTATTAAAAGTAAAAACAAAGAGATAAAACTTAAAAAAGCTTTTAGAAATAAAAAGCTTCAGCTAACCAACAATCTATTTTTTCTAGTTTTTGTATAAAGTCTACCTGTTTCATAAAAAAGCTTTCTTAAGTTTTATCTCTGGTAAAAGTAAAATTAAAGAAGGAAAATTTGAAAGAGCTTTTTAAAACAACCTACTAACAAATGCTTTTAACTAACCAGGACACAGGTTGAGTTAAATAACAACATTCTACCAGTTTTGATATAAAACTTTCATGCTTCATAGAAAGCTTTATTGAGTTTTATCTCTCAGAGATTAAATTTGAAAAAGCTTTATAAAATACAAAAGTAAAAGGCTTTTTTCTTAAAGGGAAAGTAATTGTAATAAGAAAGCTTTCTTAAGTTATGTCACTAACTAGAGCAAAAAAAGCTTTCTTAAGTTTCATTTCTAACAAGAAAAAGGAAAAGTTGTGAAATTTAAAAAAGCTTTTTAAACTTAAAACTCCAATCTACTTTAACTAAGCCAGGAGACTGATTAAGCAAACTTTGTCTAGTGTTTTTGACAAGCTTTTGCAAAGCTGTTTTTGATTCTAAATAAATCTGTAAAATGACAAATAGTTTTCGTCTAAACTTTTCTTGTTCCAAAAAAAGCTTTCTTCAGTTTAATTTCCAAAAAATATATATAGAAATACGTGTTAAACTCGAAAAAGCTTTTTAAACTTTAAACTCAAATCTACTTTAAATAAACCAGGACACTGATTAAAAAGGCCAAATGATTTTGACAAGCAATTGCAAAACATTTTTGTTTCTTTTAAATAAGATTTCATTAGTTTCATCTTATTCTTAATACTCTTTTACAATGAATCGTTGTTTTACTTATTTCAGAAATCATTTCTAATTAGTTGCCCACAGCTTTTGTTTTATTTTTAAATAAGAAAAAACAAAAATCTGCAATTACTATTATTATTATATAAACCAAAAACAAAAATATACATTTAAATTAAACAAAAAAACCCATTTAAATTAATAAATGAAGAAGGAGTAAAGTATGTAGTAGCATCTATGTATCTGTATTTTAAAAATAACGAAAAATTTGTAATAAAATAAAAACGCTTAAGCAAATACTATGCGGCACATATACACACACATACTATTTAAATGTGTTTATTCGTGAAATAAAATAAAAATATATATTGACACTTGAGAAACAAATAAAAATAAAAATTAAAAAAAGAAAACAAAAGAAATTTAATGAAATTGAAATGCTTGAAACACTTTAAACATAACAAAGAAAAATTGAAAAAAGAAGAAGAAAAAAACAATCATATAAAAAGACAATTAACAACTGTAACTGTAAACATTTAATAAACAATTTTATTTTTAATATTTTTGTATGTAATTTCGAATATTAACCAGAAATGAAAACTAAAATTATAAACAAACTTTTTTCAAATATTTTTAGTTAAAAAAAAGGCACAGAAAATAAACAACTGCTTTAGTTCTAATTTATACTAAATAAAATGAAGGAAACAGATCATTTAAATAAACACTCATACACACACCATGACAGTCATCATCATCACCTTACAATCTGACACTCTAAAGACATGTACTTAAAAAAGCAACAACAACAACAAAACAAAATTATAATTAGTGCCTTTCGAACAAAATAATAAGAAACTCGAAAACAGGAACAGATACAAAAAACATTTAATTAACAAAAAAACAACTTCGAATTGAATAGCACATGCGTAAACACTTTTACAATTAAAAAAAAAACTTACTTTTGGCTAGAATTTCCTACTCAGACACACACAAACACTCCCAAACAAACCTTAATTTACTCTTTCACTTTCACATATACAAACACTCACATACACACTCATACTAACATACTCTTTCTTCTGTGCAAAGTTTATTTGAAGAAACGATGAGAGCATCACCAAACATTAAACCAAAACAATCAACCTCTTCCGACAACCACCCCCCCATCCCCTTCCTTTCATAATCATAACTGATTCATATACTACGAGACCAAGCATGGAATTAGAAATTTGGATATATGTAATTAGTACCAACTTTTTGCAAAAATAGTACTTTTTTGTACTTATAGTACTTTTCGTTTGATATCTGTCGACTAGTCTACTGACTAAACTTATGAATCACCTGCGGAATAGACTTTAAATCATAATTTAAAGACCAGTATGTATATAGATTTGTTTACACCTGGTACCAAATTAACACCTCAGCGTTTATAATTGTTCTATAACATCCGTTGTCAAAGTACATACAAGCGCATGACAACACTATGTTTGTCAAACAACGAAACGTTGTCAAAATTGCGACAATTCGTTGTCGAAATCTTAATGTTATACATATCTATTGTCGAAATGTTAACAAACGTGGTAAGCTCACTATTGACAACGGATGGTATCAATTTCTATATATTTCTAACGGATATTTTCCTCTGTGTAGACCAGTCGACAAATATTAAACCACTAACTAGTCTAGAATATGACTCACTATGGATTGTTTTACGAAAATTTATATTATAAAGTACTTAATAGGTCTTATGAATACTATGGCAATTATGTTAGCAAAAAGTTTAATAGTACAGAATTTTCCATCCCTGCTCATTCACATCAATATATACATACATGCATTTTTTTGCAATTAAGTAATTTTAATCGAATTATTTACTGACTCAATAAATAAATAAATATGTTTGTAAACGGCCTGAATTGTTGAAATTTAATTTGCTGGCAGTAACTGCATAATAATTGACAATTCTTTAACAAACAAAAATTAAACTGTGCAAAATGTTATAAAAAAACGAACATTACTTTAAAAACATGTACTTTCTTGTGTAAATTCTATTGTATTAGTTGTTTCGTTAATTATTTTAACTTTATGTAATTTTTATTAGTTTTATTTCTTTTTAATTTTAATTTAATTAATTTAAGTATATAATGTATTATATTATTGCATTAAAAACTTTAAAATTTAAGTTTTGTAGATATTTTATTATTTATTTGTACTATTAATGTATTAATGTTTTTAATTTTAGTTTTAAAAAAAGTTTATTAAATAATTTAATTAATATATGTATTGTACTATTCATTTACTTCACCTAAACAAAAAAAAAACAAATAAAATAAATAAATCATTTACTAGGTACTACTTACTACTCTATCATTTCAATTGTATTTATGTATAAATAGTTCAAATATTAGTAATAGTTTTTTTTTTAAAGGCAACTGAAAACCGTATAAACTATAACAAATTGAAAACTATTTGCGCTCGCCTAAACTAACACACACTTAAACCTCTCCTTCCCCCACAACTACTCTTTGTATTTCCTCAACCGACACCCCCCCCCCACAAAAAAAGTTTATTATAACAAAAACAAAAATGTTTATATTTAATTAATTATTATTAAAAATTATTATTATTCTAATTATTAGTACTGAAAATTGATTATTATTAAAAAACAAAACATTGGTTTGATGAAATCTTAACTTTAACCTTAACAAAAGAAAAAAAAAAGAAATATGTACGATATGCATATGTACACACAGTATTAAAAACAACAACAAAATAAATTTAACTAAACAAAAAAACCCTAAAAAACAACAATAATTAATAAAAAATAATAAAGAAATAAATAAACAAATTACTAAAAACTTAACAAATTCTTTTGTTTTAAAGATTTTTTCATTTTCTTTCTTTTTTTGTTCTTCGAAATGATGACAGACATTAAATAGTGTAAAGTTAATAAATTAAATTATTGAAGATAAACAAAAAATCCTAAAAGTCGTAAAATATCTAAGAATGAATTTAAAATAAAAACTAAAATAATAATTTCATATTCAACGTCTCAAACAAAATAATAATAAAAAAAACTAAACAATCCTTATTAATTTAAAATAAAATGCAATATTTAAACAAAGACATAAAACAAAAGACTTTTAAATTATTGATTTTGGAAGATTTTCATCAAAGGTATGTAAGATTTACTGAACTAGAACTGAACTAAAACTGAACTAGAACTGAACTAGAACTGAACTAGAACTGAACTAGAACTGAACTAGAACTGAACTAGAACTGAACTAGAACTGAACTAGAACTGAACTAGAACTGAACTAGAACTGAACTAGAACTGAACTAGAACTGAACTAGAACTGAACTAGAACTAGAACTGAACTAGAACTAGAACTGAACTAGAACTGAACTAGAACTAGAACTGAACTAGAACTGAACTTGAACTGAACTAGGATCTAACATGCAGACATAAAGCTTTCGGAAGTCAAATTTAAATAATGTATATAAAATTTACAAATAAACCTAAAGCGGAATTTGATAACGGTTGTCATTAACAGCACAAAAGTTTTTGACAACACCAGGCTCCTCACAAAACCGGAAGTTAACTACGAATAGTAGCAAAGGGGAATTTTTTTTTCTTAGTTTTGATACATTGATATCAATAAAATACATATTATTGTGTTTTATATTGTTGTTTTCTCTTAATTACCTTTTATTAGAAAATTAAACAAAAATATTCTTCAACAACAACAGCAGCAGCAAAGTTATCTAACACGTAGTGTATGTGTTGTTTAAAATTAATTTGATAAGTTTAGATATAAACCGAAAAAACAAAAAGAGAAGTTTCCAAAAGCAAACAATCCCAAATCAAGAAAAAAGAAAACATAATAAAAACTCTGGTTGATGTCTTTCAACTTTTTGATCAAGTTTATTTATTCATCACTAAATTTACATAGATTTTAATTAAATTTTTCAAAGTTTTTAAAGTGTTGTTGTGGGAAAAGTAAAAAAATAACAAGAAATTTATTAAAAACAAAAAAAAAACAAGCGAAGGACCACCCAAGTAGCTAGCAAGGCTTAAGCGACCACACATTATAGCGATAGTAGATATTATAGCGTTTAAATTTCATAAAAGCTTTATTTATAAATTGCTGCATTTTTTGCTTTTTATGTCGTTTCTTTTATGTCCTAATAGAAAATCTTACAACTAATTAAAACTAGGCTGGCTTAATTTTTCTAAAATATTATGACCATAACATAATCAATGTGGACATTTTGCTTAATTGTGGACAACATGGCATTAAAAACTCTTTTTTTATTTTAAATAAGAAATGGGTTCTTTTCGTGTGTGAATATTGGCAACATTGATGAAAGGAAAATGTGGCATTTAAATTATTCGGTCTTAAAAATGTTAACGTATTCTTTTTTTTCTGTTATTTACTGATATACATATTCATATATATGACTTTATTCTTTTAAATGTATTTAAAAGTTAGGAGCAAAACTTGTCAGATGCCTGAGAGGAAATAACTTAAACAAGTTCTAGTTCCTAGACATATTCTTAGGGAACAAGAAAGAATGTGTAAGATAGTCAATAAATTTTAATAAAGACTCCTCCTCCACTTTTGTTTGCCACTGTAAACCATCGAACATATAAAAGGTAAATTAAAATTATACTAGTAGCATTTTATCGTCTCTGGTAGTCGTCGTTGGTCGGTAGGTTTTGTTAAATGTCTACACTGATAGTGTTTAGTAGGGTGCTTACTAGTATGTAACGTGTACGTATGTATGTATGTGTGTCAGTATGTATTTATTTTAAGACCTTTTCGTAAGCTCTTGCTGGCTGTTTTCATGTCGGATTTCTTTAATTAAAACCCAAAGACCCAAATCCTTGCTATTAAAATGTTTAATTTCGCATACATGCAAGTTTTCTCTTGTTTTTTCCTTTTATTTTGGTGTTTGTTTGAAGTAGCAGGTGCCTGTCATTCATACATATTGGTACGCTAGTATTATGAATATTATTTTTAGCTTTAAAACTGGCTTTTTAACAGGAAACAATTATTGTAAGAATATGTAGCAATGTCTGTGCAATATAGTAGCCAGTCCACACTTTGACAATCGAACGATCGACCGACCGACTAACCAAGCAATCGTTCGATCGCCAGAATTTAAAAAAACCACTAGGAGAGGATTATTCTTTTTTATATTTACCGCCTCTTGAACTAAAAGCCTTGTGCATCGCCTGACCGACCTCCACCGTATAGTGTCATCTTTATCTACATTTAACAAAATAAATAAAGAATAAAAAGCCTGAATTCATATCTTTGGCCATAAGAAAACATCATCATCATCGTATATTAAGGTAAATTTATTTAGTTCTAGTTTAAGAGTAAGAAATGGCAAAAGAAAATATCTCTTGAAATAATGTTTGTAACGGTTAACGGGAGTTGATCAGCTAAATGGAAATACGATTTAGACACCACAATACTCTTTAAGAACTTTTTAATAGATTTATCGTAACCTAATATATCTGGGCTTTACAAAATTCAATAATTCGAACCTGAAGTTAAAGTTACACATTATACTACAGCTTTGAAGGTTGGTTTGTTGTTGTTAAAGTTGTAGCAGCGACACGTGTAAAGTCGGTGGTGGTTGTTCGTTGAACTCCGAGTCGTTCCGGTGCGAAGAACCGATTGTCGTGGGAACGAGATTGGTTTGTGACTTTGTTCGCTTTGATTTTTAAAGATTACAATAAAAATCCTGATTCTATGCAATGCACATCAGTAATGTAAATTGGTTTTAAATCGGGTTTGATTAAAAACTATCAAAATTATATAAGATTTCTAAACTTTTTAAAATTTCTCTTAACTTTACCAGCATTTTAGACCACCCTGTATACGATTAAATATATTTGTATTTATACTCGGCTGATTGCATTAAATCATAAAATTTATACATAATTGTAAAACTGTATATCAATAAGTTGCTACAACATACTGTATACACTCATATTATGATTTCAAAGTGCCACTGCGCTTAAATGAAGATATGAAACAACAACATTTATCTATAATTGGATACATGTTCAGATGCTGCATATAGCATTTACGTACATACTATAACGATATGTATGTGTATAAAATATGAAATATGTATACATTAAGTTCAGAAACTTAATGTATAGTACGAAGAACCATCTTCTTTATAAACGTACATGTGTCACTTTGGTTGACCATAACCGCCTGTAGCCTGTTTGGAAACTTAATGCTGTCAGAAGTGATTGTCGCCTGAGGCATATTTTTAAAAACTTTAACAACAATAATAACAAAAATATGACATTAAAGTTGAAAAAAGATGTATGTATTAAGAATTCATGTGTGTGTCACAACAATGAGACACAACAACTTTACGTTCAAAGTCCTCCTTCTAAAGTATTTAGGACCCTTTTAAATGCACTTAAAGTTATAATTTACAACTTTAATTCATGCAATTTACCGTAAAGGGTACAATAGTTATATTTAAAATTAAATTATTTATATAAAGACACTAGCAAAAGCAGACAACAATGTCTGTCTGTCTATTTTGCTACAAAGTTACTTTAAGTTTAAAGGAGAACAGAGTAATCAGTTCATAACATTTCAGCAGTAGGCTAGAGGAAATTTATATGAATTTGATAAACTTATATGCATACACTTAATAAGTCTATTAATAATTAGCGGTTTTGGCTTTTTTATAAATAGTTAAGTACGTAATTGTTGTGACATCAAGATTTCATTTCAAACAAAGAATTATTTGATATCAAACTCTTTCTCAAACGTGAAATATCAGTTAAATATCCGTTAGAATTTTAAATTTTTTTATAAATACTAATTTTTAATAAAAAATTTTAAATTTTATTAAACTTAAACATAATATTTTATTATTATCCAATTCACAATCCTTGTCGTATCGTTGTATAACATCAAAATTTTTCAAATAATTTTTTTGAAACAAATCAATTATAAAAAAATACAACATACTACGATACAACTGTAAAACACCGATTGTGAATTGGAAATATATTTTAAAGTTTAAAAACTACTACTATTTAACATTTACTTTAACAACACCCTGTTTTAAAAAGCAAACTGTTGCAAATACCAAATAATGTGTCGATAACTTAATTATCAAACCCTCTGTCTAGTCAATAATAAAAACATGTAACCAGGCAGATGACTGAATATGCAATCATTGAATCAGCTAATTCAATTACAAACAATTTTAAAACTTTTGCAAAATACTATGGGGGAACACAAAAACACATACATATGTAAATACATATGTATTTTAAAGTGAAATAGACATTTTTTATATTACAAATTTAATACTTAAATAGCAAATAACAAATTTTATAAATAATAAAAAACCAAACTCACCAATTTTCTTTGCCATTTATTCTTAAGATGCTGCTGCATGATGATAATCTTTTATTTACTTTATTATTTTTTAAACACTTTAAGAAGATATACAAATTATATTTACTTTTTATTTATTTATTTACATTTTAATAAAACTTTTCTCTTTCATTTTAATTTAATTAATGATTTTTATATATTAATAACAACTTTTTTTCTTTATATAAACGCGACACTAATAATAATCATAACAAAAACAAACACATTTACTATATAAAAAAGAAATTTAATGAAACGCTACAAAATTACAGTAACAACAACAACACAACAATTACTTGCACTTTTTGACCCAATAGAAAATAACTCTCATTCAAAGACTTTACTAACTCTCTCACACTCAAATATATAAATGAATGCAAGAGTGCATGTGTGTATGCACATACAAACAGAAAAAATAGCAAAGAAAAAAACTTGCAAATTTGGTGGCAGAGGCCTGCCAGCAGAAATGACTTTTTATATTTGATTAATAATATTAAATTAATTGGTTGCACTTTTATTTTTTTATTCACTTTATTTCGTTATACTATTATTAACACTTTTATGATAAGGTGGTTGCAATTATTTATTAAGGAATAGAAAAAAATTGTCAATTTGGTGACCGGCTTGCCGGCAGACACCAACTTTTTTCGCTTGATTTATTTCATTATATTGAATGATTTTTCTTTTATTTTTATTGATGGCTCTAATTTTAACCCTTTTCTTATTAGATGCAACCAATTATTTATTTATTTTTGTTAAATTTAGCAATTTTATACAAACACTTTACTAAACAATTGACGCACACTCGATTAGAAAAAACGAACTGAATGATGGTATGAAAAAAGAAAAAAGAGCGGGATATGCAAAAATAATGACAACTAATATGACATTGTGTTGTGTCAAATTGGTGTTTAATAGTGTCAAAGTTTAGTAGTAGACAAACAAGTGTTTGTTGTAAAGTAACTGATTTGGATTATGGAAATTAAACAGGGGTGAGTGAATTGATGCTGCAAATAATAGATATGAAAAGGGAATAGAAAATAACTCTCATTTGAAGACTTTACTAACTCTTTCATGCTAAAATATATAAATAAATACATGAATATGTATGAGTGCATTAGTGTATGCACATATGTATAACAAACAGAAAAAATAGAAAAGAAAAAACTTGCAAATTTAGTGGCAGCGGCCTGCCGACAGAATTAACTTTTTATATTTGATTAATAATATTAAATTACTTGGTTGCACTTTTATTTCTTTATTTACTTTATTTCGTTATACTATTAATAACTCTTTTATGATAAGGTGGTTGCAATTATTTATAAAGGAATAGAAAAAATTTGCCAATTTGGTGACCGGCTTGCCGGCAGACACCAATTTTCTTTTCACTTGATTTATTTCATTATATTGAATGATTTTTCTTTTATTTTATTTATTGATGGCTCTAATTTTAACACTTTTCTTATTAGATGCAACCAATTATTTATTTATTTTTGTTAAATTTAACAATTTTATACAAACACTTTACTAAACAATTGACGCACACGCGATTAGAAAAAACGAACTGATTGATGAGTATGAAAAAAGAAAAAAGAGCGGGATGTGCAAAAATAATGACAACTAATATGACATTGTGTTGTGTCGAATTGGTGTTTAATAGTGTCAAAGTTTAGTAGTAGACAAACAAGTGTTTGTTGTAAAGTAACTTATTTGATGGGTTATATTAAAATATATGGAAATTTAACAGGGGTGAGTGGATTGAAGATGCAATTTACTAACTCTCTCATACTCAAATATATAAATGAATATGTATGAGTAGATATGTGTATGCACATATTTATAACAAACAGAAAAAACTTGCAAATTTGGTGGCAGCGGCCTGCCGGCAGAATTAAATTTTTATATTTGATTAATAATATTAATTTACTTGGTTACACTTTTATTTTTTTATTTACTTTATTTCGTTATACTATTATTAACACTTTTATAAGGTGATGGCAATTATTTTTAAAGAAATAGAAAAAATTTGCCAATTTGGTGACCGGCTTGCCATCAGACACCAACTTTTTTTCACTTGATTTATTGCATTATATTGAATGATTTTTCTTTTATTTTCATTAATGGCCTAATTTTAACACTTTTCTTATTAGATGCAACCAATTATTTATTTATTAAATTTAACATTTTTATACAAACACTTTACTAAATAATTGACGCACACGCGAAAAGAAAAAAAACGAACTGAATGATGAGTACGAAAAAAGGAAAAAGAGCGGGATATGCAAAAATAATGACATCTAATGTGACATTGTTTTGTTCCAATTGGAGTTCAATAGTGTCAAAGTTTAGTAGTAGACAAACAAGTGTTTGTTGTAAAGTAACTGATTTGATGGGTTATATTAAAATGTATGGAAATATAACAGGGGTGAGTGAATTGAAGATGCAATTTACTAAGTCTCTCATACTTAAATATATAAATGAATGAAAGAATACGTATGGGTGCATGTGTGTATGGAAATGTAACAAACAGAAAAAATAGAAAAAACTTGCAAATTTGGTGGCAGCGGCCAGCCGGCAGAATTGACTTTTTATATTTGCTTAATAATAAATTACTTGGTTGCACTTTTATTATTTTATTTACTTTATTTCGTTATACTATTATTAACACTTTTATGATAAGATGGTTGCAATTATTTATAAAGGAATAGAAAAAATTGGCCAATTTGGTTACCGGCTTGCCGGCAGACACCAACTTTTTTCACTTGATCTTTTTTCATTATATTGAATGATTTTTCTTTTATTTCATTGATGGCCTTACTATTAATACATAACTTATTAGTTGCAAACAATTACATATTTGTTTATTTTTATTAAATTTAACCAATTAACTATTATTTTATTGAATACTTTCCAAAACTATTGACGCACACGCGAAAAGAAAAAACGAACTGAATGATGAGTATGAAAAAAAGGAAAAAGAGTGGAATATGCAAAAATAATTACTGACAACTAATGTGACATTGTTTTGTTCCAATTGGAGTTCAATAGTGTCAAAGTTAAGTAGTAGACAAACAAGTGTTTGTTGTAAAGTAAACAGATTTGATGGATTGTTTTATTAATGAAATTAAACAAGAGCGGGGGGCATAGATATTTTATTGTAATAAACATAGATTAAGAGGAAAAGGAAAGCAATGAAACATAAAAAAGAAATTGAAAATAATAAGGTGGTGATATTTAATAAACGTGTCAAAGAAAACTGTACCCAAACAAGTGTTTAATATAAAGGAAATACTTTTTAGAGTAAAATTTTAATAGTAATGAAAATTAAAGAACAGAGCGAAACGGATAAGAGGTAAATTAATATTAAGATCAGTGTAGAGTGCACTAAGTATTTAAAAGTTATTAAAATTAAATTAAATTTGAATAAAATCACTTCTAAAATAAAGAATTAATTCTTTTATTTACTGATTTAAGATAAATATGCCTCCAGGTATGTATGTATTTTGTATCCCTTATTATGGAATTTAAGAAATGACAGCATAACCTTTTAGAGTAAATATTTTTAAGATACTATTGTTAAGTCAAATGATAACTTCATTAAAGTGCGAAATATAAACTACCAATACCTCTGAAAAACAGCAGGAGTTAAATTCCAATCCGTTTTTTTTTTAACATAGTTGCTGAAATCCAGCCGTCTGAAAGTGAAACAGCTTATTATAGTTGAGTGTCGTTTGTATGTGAATTACCAGGTGGTTTGTTTGTATCAACAGCATGACTTTTAAATGCCAAATGAAATAATACTTAAAGCTTGCGTATGCTGCCAACGCTATTTTTGTATACTGTCAACATTATTTTCGAATAATCCTGATTAACAATCGAACGAGTATCAATGATGCCATTGATACCCATTTATACCTAAATGCTTTATTAAATAAGTTCGTTAAGTTTTTTTTCCGACTTATAATATAAAATGTTTTTAAGATGACCAGACACGATAGGACTTCAAATTCTCCCCCTCGTCTATAGATATTTTTATTTATTTTATTTTTTCTTCTTCTTCTTGAAGATCGTTTTAAAATAGAGCTTTAGGAAATAATTAAATGGCATATAAAAATATATCAAAGTCGTGCTGGATGAGGGTTTTCATTTTAATGTGCAAACATGGCAAAACATGTTCGTACATAAATCAAATGTTTAACAATAAACCATTAATATGTTAATGAAAATGTTGCTGCTCGCCAAATATGGAGCATAAAGATGATTATTGTCAATATACAACATATTGATATTTAAATTAGATAAAAGTGTTAAAAAATAACTTTTTTTTGAGTAGGTATTAAGGTATTTTAAGAAACGAAAAAAAAAATATTTTTGACATTTAAGGCAAATATTTGTTTAAATTAGCTAAACAACAATGTAAATTAACTTAATATATGTTAAACAAATTTCGATTTAATAAAAACAAATAAAAATTTGTTAACAATATTTATTAAGTTTATCAACCTTAAGATTTAAACCTTTATATGTTTAAACTTAAGTAATTTAAGAAAAAGTTTAATAAAGTTTATTAATAAATTTTACTTTTTTCATTATTTGTATGTAATTTAAATTTAAAATAAAACTAACTGTCTTGTGCGTAAACTTATTGAGTTGCCATTTTTAAATATGGCAATACTGTAAATATCTCACAAACGCTCTCACTCTCTTTCTCACATTTGTGTTAGAGGAAAACTGGTTTCCGGTTAACTTAACCTAAATAAATGTAAACATAAACAAACCTACTCTAATTAGATTTAACATTTCTAAAGCTTAGAAAAAAATTAAGATTTAAATCAGTTAGTCTAGAATAAACCTAAGACACAACAACAATTTAATTGATTTATAAATATATTTTTCTCTTAATGAACCACAACAACACCCGCCAAACCGACTAAAGCTAAAACTATAAATGTAAATGTGATGATGATGATGATGATGGGGATTTTATGTTTTTTATGCGGAGTGTATTAATATCAATAAATTACATTTATAGCCATTTCAAGTCAAGTTAAATTGAAACGATTCGAATAGCTTTTTATTAACAAAAAACAGAGATACATACTTTGTATAAATTACAACCGAAAATGTCAAAATAAATTAATGTGGTTGGCGTTATCATTGAATCAAAATGTGATCAATTACCAGCACTTTGTCAAAAAAACACACAAAAAACTAAGTCGACAAACAAGCTTAATAAAAACGCCTTAATATGCACTCGCTCACACTTTTACACTTTGCATAAAATAAAATTAAATTAAAATAACACAACATATTTGAATTTTTATTTATTTGATTAAACTGGTATTTCATTAATATTTAAATGTAGCTGCTAATGATTTACATAAATTTTTTGTTGAACAAAAAAAATGCAGAGAAATTTTTTTGTGGCTTGTTTTGGAAAATGTTATAAAAATACTTTTACAGTTTTTGCAACAAATGTTTTAATTCCGCATTTTGTTTTTGCAGGAAAACACATTCATTATCCATTTGCTGGCGTTTCTTTAATACCTCCAGATAATGATTGAGACCATGTTCTATGGATTTCCAAATGTTTTGCTGATCCTTTGACATATAGGAGGAGAATTGCTGCCAATAGCTGGTTATTTGTGATTTGTCGAATTGTAGCAAATCAACTTCCGGATTTTTATTTAATTTTCTTTAAGATTATACCGAAAAAATTATATAAGAAACTGTTTTAATATATTCAAACTAATGTTTACCTTGTATCCACCGATTTACCCACCATATTTACTTGTTTACTGATGAATTCGTTTAAGGCCGTTAAAACCAATGTCGGTTCCATGCAGAGTATATGATTAGTGCATAAGTTATTTGTCGATTTCTTAAAAAAATATAAACAAATTTTAAGGTTTTACAAAAATTCTATAATTTTCCAAATATTTCCTATTTAGTATATCTGAATACCTTATCTTCATAATTATTCTCTTCTTCAGTCTCATCCTCAGAATGCCTTTTAAAAGAGTATAATGTTTTGAAAGAACCCACTGGCAAACCTGAAGAACAATTGGGACACCATGAGTAGGGCTCAAAATATTTCACTAAACTTTCCACCACAGTTATATCGGTTATATTAAGGGCCTTCATTTTTTAAATAATTAGTAATCTTAAGAAATTTAAATTAAACATTTTATTTTTAACAAATACTCACTGAAAATATACTTTCTATTCTAACTAAACATTTCTCATTATCGGTATAGGGTTTAAGGATTTCCAAAAGTCTCTCTTCCACCAAAAATCCAGCACGATCAGATATTTTATGCAAAATATCATGTAATTGTTTATGACAAGATAGCAATGTACTTGGCTTAATAGTTTGTGATTGTTTCATTACGATTTTATTGGGTTTACGATAGTTTTGTGTTTCCTTAACATAATCGTATTGGTCCAAGTCGATATCTGGTGGAAACCATTTGCGCGCCAATTGCTGTTCATACAAAATGCGATCGATTTCAAAAACACGTGTTACCAAATGTTTGATTTCCTTAAAGTTTATATTCCAAACTTTGGCCAGCTAAAGTAAAGAAATCTTATTTTTTTAAGAAAGCTTAAAAAGTCTTTTAGGGCTTACCTTGTTTCTATTATTTTTACGAAAATGTTCTGCCTTTATTTGTAGATCATTTATGCTGGCATGTAGTTTTTGTATGTCCAACGTTAATCTCTCCATAGCAAGTCTATTGTTTTCCTTTAGCTCTGATAATTTCTTTTTCAGCACCACTATAGATTCATTAAATTTAGCCACTCTTCTCTTTTGCTGATTATTTATTATAATATTTTCCTCATTTCGTTTTTGTAAAACCTGATAATTATAATCAATCTTTTCGGAATTCATTAAAATATTGGCGCGTGTTTTACGTATTTCCAGTTCCAATATTTCGGCATCTTTCTCCAGTCTTATTCTTGTATTTCTAGTGATCTCTTCCTGCTTATTGCGTATATTATCTAATTCTTTTTCATAGAACTTTTGTTTCTCCTTAACCAATTCCATTTTCTGTGCTTCATTTACCGTTAGGTGTTCATAAACCGTATTCCATTTTTCCTGAGCCACAGAGAATATTTTTTGTTTTTCCTTATCAATGGTATTTTGTAAATCGTAAATACTTGTTCGATAGGTTCTTTTTAATAATTCAATTTGTTGATCTATTCTCTCTACGAGAAAACAAATATCTTGCGATTGCTTGTCTTGATCAAAATAGTATTTTTGATTAATGCGCTTAAGTTCTTGCTGGCATTGTTCTATGAGCTCATCTTTGCTGGCCATTAAATTGGAAATATTTTCTCTTTGTTTTTGCATATTTTCATAAATGGCCATAGGTTCCTTTAAATTATTCATTTCCAGCCATTTCTTATTGATGTCTTCAAATTGTCCCAAAGATATTTCAGCTTCCTTGCGTAGGTTTTCTTGCAGTTCTGAAAATTTTACATATATGCTGAGTTTTTACTAAACTCACAAACAATTTGTGTGAAATTATATTTTACCTATATCTTTAGCATGTTTTTCCTGACTTTGCAACAATTCCTGTTGCTCATTGGCACTTTTAATATTATTAACCAGTTCATTGCCAAATTGTATTAGCTCCTCCAAATGCATTTCACTATTTTCCAGTTGTATCTCAATGTCAGTCTTATCTTTAGTTTGAGTTCTTAAAATTTAAACAAATAAAATAAGTTTAAGAATTTGGTTTTTTAAACTTGTATTCTTACGTTTTTTTAAGTTGTTCCCTTAAAGCATCAAATACTAATTGTGTCCTGTTGTCAAATTTGCTGCTTCTATTTCTTGTTTGAGATAAAAGTTCTTTCCAAACATTCTTTTCGGTTGGTATTTCACAATCTTTATTTTCCCCTTTCTCTTCAGTAGTATTTACTTCCATTTTATTATTTTTTTTTTCAAATATTTTTAATTATTATGACACAAATCAAGTTTAGTTAAGAACTTTTGAAAATTTTTTATCAAAATAACAAGTTTCTTTAGTAACCGTCAAATGTTGCCATAGTGTTGTTATGACATTTACATTTTTAAGCTGGCAATGCTGCAGAAATGTAAAATCGGTTTTTACTAAGTTTCGTCTGGTAACACTGAATGTCTATTAAAATTATATACGTTGAATGTCGTAGATTTAAAATTAAGTTATATTAATAAAAAAATGCTATTTAAAATATCTAAATTTCAAGTTTAGACTTTTATTAAAAGTATAATATTGAGTTAAAGTAAAGTTTTAAAAATACTAAATTTTCAACATATAATATAATTTTTACGTAAATATTAATTTAACTTAAAATGAGGTTTTAAACTGAATTTTGCTATTTCCTTATAAAAAACATACCTTAATTTTTTATTATATGAAAGATTTAAAAAAAACTTCAACTCAAGATGTATTAAAGTTAAAATTTCCAACTCTGCTTTTAAAGGGGCGTTTTTACATTTTCATAGCTTGCCATTTCGACATAATGGAATAAAATTCGATTAAAGTTATTTTAACTTAAAATATGTATATTCCGAACAGAAACAGCAAGTTTTATATACAAACAACAAAAGTTAAAAATTTATAAACATTTTTATAAAAATATCATAAAAACAACAATAATCAGTTGTTATTATATGCTAAAATTTCCATAGCAATACAAATAGTACTATTTTTTTATTTTTCTCCCTAAAAAAATATTACACAACACTATTGATAACCGATTACTCGCATAGAGTAAAAACAAATGACATTTTCTAACAACAGAAAAATCTCAATTTTGATATACTTAAGAATTTTTTGTGTATAAATTCCAAATTATCAGTAAAATAAAGTGGTTGTTTGCAATTCTAATAATAATAATTAAGTGATAATGGAATTTATACAAGTTGTGGAAGAAGATGGAGATGATCCCATTGAATTGCCAACAGAAGATGACGGCAGTCTGCTGTTGTCAACATTGCAGGCTCAGTTTCCTGGTGCTTGTGGTCTCAAATATATAAATGAAGAAAGTAAATGCTTTCGTGGAGTGCGCTCGAATGAGGGTAAATTCTTTCCACCATACACTGAAACCGGCTGGGGTACACACATATACCATTGTGTGTTTCCTAAAGGTAAGCCACTTTGTTAAAGGAAAAGCGATGAGTAATATGTCTAAGAATTGTTTTTTTTTTTGTTCTTTAGAAAATAAACGTAAAAGTGATGATCACTTAGAGAATTCGACAGCCAAAACAAAACGCATAGAATCGAGAGCACGTTGTACTGATTTAATAGTGTTAGGTTTGCCCTGGAAGACAACAGAGGAAAGTTTGCGTACGTATTTTGAGACGTATGGTGAAGTACTAATGACACAAATAAAGAAAGATGTAAATTCGGGACAATCAAAAGGTTTTGGTTTTGTGCGCTTTGGTTCGTATGATGTGCAGGGAAGAGTTTTATCCACAAGACATTTAATCGATGGACGCTGGTGTGAGGTTAAAGTGCCCAATTCTAAAGTAAGTACGACACTGTCTTATGCCATGAAATGTTTATAAGAACTCGTGTTTTGTTTGTTATTTCTAGGGTATGGTACATCAAGTACCTTGTAAGGTATTTGTGGGACGTTGCACTGAAGATATAAATGCAGAAGATTTGAGAGAGTATTTTTCAAAATTCGGAGAAGTTACTGATGTTTTTATACCCAAACCATTTCGAGCATTTAGTTTTGTAACATTTTTGGATCCCGATGTGGCGCAATCACTGTGCGGTGAGGATCATATTGTAAAGGGTAAGTAAAAGCAACTGAGCAAGTTAAATAGTAGTGAAAATGCTAAATTAAATTCTCGTAGGTGTTTCTGTGCATGTGTCAAATGCTGCTCCAAAGGCTGAACAAATCCGCAACTCTATGCAAAATTTCCAAACAGTTGGTGGCCGCAATGCTCCCGGCTCGAATACTCTTATGGGACCTCATCAAGATTCCATGAATTATGGTGATGCTCGTGGCGGAGGAGGTGGTGGTGGCGGTGGTAGTATAGTGGATCATCCTAGAAATTCGTTTAATAATCGAGGTGGTGGCGACAATAATGGCATGAATCAAAATGCCATTTTAGGCATGAGAGGTTATGGCATGAACACGAATAGTTACAGTGGTGGTGGCAACAACTCATTTGGCAATCCTTTAGGCAATAACATGGGCGGCATGAATGGCAATATGCTCATGGGCAACAATTCGGGTCCAGGTGGTCCCCCTATGAATCGTTCTGACAACATGTCCGGACCATACCAAAGAGGCAACCGAGGAAACTATGTAAATAATCATCTGGTAGGACCGCATGGACCCCATGGCGGTAACAGCAACAGCAGCTGGAATAACAATCACAATAGAAATTTAGACATGCCAAATCTGCAGACTTTAGGAATTAATTCTCAGGGACCTAAACCAACGTCTGCAGCTCAAAATTTGAATAATTCTTTGGGCGTGGGACTGAACCTTAATTCATTACCCATGAATCCAGCCATAGTTGCAGCAGCTCTTAATCAATGGAGCATTTTAGGTAATCAATTACAAAATCAACCTCAAGATCAGGTAAGGACAAACAATACTTTTGGAAAGCTTGTGCTCAAAATAATTATTATTTTTTTTTTTTGTTTCTACAGACTGGTAATTTTCTCTCATGGATGGCTCACACAAATAATGCGGGCAACAGCAATAACATGCATGGTAACAATCCCAACAATAAAGTGAACAACAATGGCAACAGGTCTCCCTCAGTGAATCAACCGTCGACCGGTTCGCCTTGCAATGATGCTTCGCAAGTAATGCCATACTAATCATACAGATTACCGCTTCCCAAGGCTTATTTGTACATGTATTTAATATTGTTTTATCATTTTCCTATTTAGAATGGTAGCGCGTCGAATGTCTCAAAAGGCGGCAGTTGGTCCAGACCTAACAACAGTTTACCCGAAAATCCGAGTTTTATCTAAAACATCCCTCAACATTACCAGCAAACAAGAGTTGGTGAGAAAATGGCATCCCCGTTTTTAATGAATGAATGACAAAGTTGCCTGCATACATACACTCACTCATACAACCATATGGCAAATATGTTGGATTTTTCCTACTAAGTGCCAGCAGAAGAGTTACTATCCAATTCGTTTCGAAAGCTGGCAAATTTAAATGTTTTGCTTGTGTGCATCGTTTTACGTAGTAGCTCTTTCTAGTGGCAATCGATTTAAAAAGAAAAATTAAAAAAATCTTTTATCATGTATATCTAGTGTTTAGTTCTACCATTAGTTTAAGTTAAAACATAAAAAATGTATCTTTAAAATGTATTTAAAGTAAAGCGACAAGATGATCAACAACCACATAACAAGATTTTGTAAAATATTTCTTAACTATAAATAATTTCTACTGCCTGTTGGTCTAAATGAAAACGAAATTTCCATTCTTCACAAATATGTATGAGAAAGGAATTTTCCGTTTGCAATAAGGCGCATTTTATTGCGGAATAAATTTGTAAAGAACTCATCAAAACGTTTGTTTTAGAAAAAGTATTTATTTTTAATACAACTATATATTACAAGATGTCCTTTTTGTAATATTAGTTTTATTGTGAATGTTACTTAAAAATAAATAATGCCATTTATTTCTTGCTGTTAAGAATGATACCATCGTATTTCTGTTGGAACCATTTCATGGCATCTTCCTTGGTAAGACGGTGGGGGAAACCAACTGTACCAGATTTGCGTTTTCTGTGGGCAACATTGTAGCCTGAAAATAATAAAAAAGAAAATTGTGAAAAAATAGTTTTATTTAATTCAATTTAAATGTATGTTGGTTAATATTTGTGATATGTTTGTTGTGTTAGTTTTTTTGTTTACAAACATTTGTAAAAAAATATATAAATTGTAAATCTAAATGTTAAAAACATTATGCAGCGAAAAGACGCATATAAAACCTATTAGGATCTTTAGGATTTTGGTTGATGTTGCAGCTAATGAAGAGCCAAAAAAAGGAAATTTTTAAAATACATATATATGTAGGTGTAAACAATCGCTAATTCAATTCACAAAACATTTCAACATTACAGAAATAACATCTGAAATAGTTATTTAATATTTGATAAGCAAAAGTTTACAAATCTAGAGCACACAACCATCATTTGTTTAAACTTAATATTGCATTTTTGATAAATTTAAAGATTTCAAACAACAACATTTAAACACAAATATTTAACACAACACTTATCATATGGGGTACACTCCCAAAGGGTGTAGAGGGGTATTAATAAATTGTCAAAAAATCACCGTGTGTTTTAGTTGTAAATTAACTTAAAACACATTAAGCAATTCTTTAAGATACCCCCAAAGGAGTCTCTTCATTACTTTGTGCACATTGACTGAGTGTCTTAAAAATGGAAAACATTTCACACCAACGAATTGATGATCAATGATAAATATTAAAACACCTAATTAAGTGCACACAAATTGTTAAACATTTCATACAATAAACAAAACAAAAAACTATTAATTACCTGGACGGCCGAGTACAACGTAGAAATCTAAACCATAGATACCGATGGAGGGATCGTATTTGATACCCAAATCGATGTGTTCTTGGATACCGAAACCAAAGTTGCCGGTGGCAGAGAAGTTGTCACGTCTCAACTCGTATTCACGTACTTTAAGACCACGTTCCAAGATTTCTTCAGCCTTGGCACCACGAACGGTGCAGTGTACGGCGATCTTTTCATTACGACGAATACCAAAAGAACGCACAGTGTAGCGGGCCTTGGAAAAGACGGGTTGTTGACCAGTCAATTGTTCCAACACCTAGAAGCAATACAACACACACATTAACACTTGCTCTTGTTTTTAAAACACACATTTTTAATTTCAATTAACATATTCCAATTGGTTTGTTTCATTACCTTAGCGGCACGAGTCAATCTATCACCAGATTCACCTACACAAATGTTCAAGCACAATTTTCTGATGTGCAGATCACGCATAGGGTTCTTGGCGGGATCTCTTTTGATCTTCTTTCCAGCTTCTTTAGTAGCGGCCTACAATTATAGATAAACACAAATTTACAAGTGAAAATTTTATTAAATTTCATAGTTTTTCTCAATTTGTTTCCAATAATAAAAAACAACACGCACCGTCATATTGAAATCGGAAAAGGAAAAGAAAGAAATTCTCTACCACGCGAGTTACTGTTCACTGGACCTGTCAATTTGACAGCTGTCACATACAAATGTCATTTTTTTGCACCCAACAATCTGGCCATCTTCGCCTTGCCAACCCTACTCTCCACACCACAGAGTTGTATTTAATCACTTGCACCTAACACCCCAATGGTTACTTTCAGGCGAGTGTATGGTAACACTAACCGTTAACCGTATGTACTGTGTACTGAATACTTTTGCAGCACTACTTTTCGCAGTGATTTATATGAATACATAGAAACTAGGAAAGTAAAGTGAGTAAAATTTCATAAAAATCTTTTTATTCATTTAAAAATTAAAAAAGAAAATTTTCTAAAACTTTGCGTTAACATGCCAATACAATATCTACCAGCCAGAGCAGCTGGAATGGCAAAATTTGTGTGAAATAATTGTAAATGATTTTAAAAATATAATACCAGTGCTGGTTTCTTCTATACTCCCCTACGCCAACAAGAAAATAAATAATAAAGAGAAGAAATAAAATATTAATAATTTATATCTACACACTCCTCTGGTAGGTAGATAGATAGATAATATTTTGTTGCAAAGAAGAAAAGAAAAAATTTTTCAGTGTGGATTTGATTTATGTTTCCAATTATATATTTTCTATACGTGCATTTCCATACCTACGACGATCTAGTGTGTATGCTGAGAAAGATTCAGATTCTTATTTATTTATTATTATTATTTGCTAATGAGACAATACGAGACGATATTATTTTTAAAACACACTATAATAACCATTCAATAATTTTTCATATATTTTCTAAATTTTTTTATATTCTGCTCTCATCAGAAGAAGATAAAATGTTTATATATACATAAAACGTCAAATAAAAAAATGGAAAAAAGAAGAAAAAAAAAGTGATGAAGAGGTTAGAGAAAAATTGCAAAGTGAAAATATTTAAAAAAACAAATTTGTTGTTTTTATAAAATTATTATTAAATATATTTAGTTATATATGTATGCAGCGCGCATACATATATCTATATGTACATATATGTATGTATGTACCTATAGAAATAAATAATAAAAAAAAATAACTCAAATGGGATGTATCTATATACTTTTATTCGATATATTCGTATGTATGTAAAGGAAAAAAATATCAGTGTTATCAACGACATTTAAAATAAAAAAAAACAAAAAAGGTAGTGTCGATTTATCTGCTGCTGCTTTGCTTGCTACCGCCTTATATCGTATTAGATATTTTAAACATTAACAACTGGCAAACACCCTACAATCTGGATAGTTGAAATTAATGGATCATTATGACAAAAAAAGTGTTAATTCAAACATACAGACAAACATACAAGTGTGTAGAAATGATGGAACTAATATGTGTGAATATTTGTGCGTCTATATGTATCAGCCAATTCAAATTCATTTCACTAACTAACTCACTGACTGACCTACCAAACGACGACAGATACCAATAAGCAAAAAAAAATTAAAAAAAACAGATGCCGCAACTTAAATAGAAAAAAAAGGAAGACGACTACCGAAAAAGCATACACAAATTTTTGTACCCCTCGTCGTAATCAACACAAACACACCCGCACCCGTTAAAAACCAATCATACAAACAAACAAACATACCTACATACAAATCTATGTATGTACTCTACTCTCTGTATGTTTGGTTGTTTGTTTATATATATGTATAAATATGTTGGAAGAATTTCGTATAAATATATACATACATATGTTTGTTTGTTTGGATGTATAGTACATTAATAGTGAGTGAGTATGGAAGAGTAGTAGATATTCGTAGTAGTTAGTATAAAAATACACAACAACACAGGCGCGTAAAAGGTTGTAGGGAGTTTTTCGTAGGGATTTCTTTTTACGAATATTTAACTTTCCTTACAAATATTATACTACTTCTAATAATTTTATAACTTCATACATACAAAACAAAGTCTTTACTACTCTTTGCAATTCTTTAACTTAATTCTTATTGGAAATATTTTGTTTACATTTTCATATGTTGGTTTGGTTATTTGTTGTTATTTTTTTAACAGAACTCTTAACGTATAAAGTCATTAAACAAGTATAATTTTCGTATTTTACTGTTAAAAAATAAACATAGACTGCATTACCATATAAGTTATGGAACAGAAAACTCTTTTCGATATCGAAAATAAATCAAAATTTAAACAGGCCTTGCAAATTTTGATAACAAAAACAATTTTAACAAAATTTTTGCAGTTTATCGCTATAGAAATAGCAAAAAGAGTGCTGGAGCAACAGGCTCAATGCATATTGGTACCGCATAGACCGTGCCGTCTCCAATAAATACCCATCTTATGGTCTAATTTAGAAAATTTCTAATCTTGCACACACTTTAGAACAGTTTTTTTTATTAATTGCAATTAATTTTTAATTGTTTTCTTTAATATTGAATTATTATTGTATTTTATCTCAAAGTTATGTATGGAATAGAACCTTCTAATCTCAATATATCTCCCCCGGCAATAATTTTTAACCAACCTTTAATCTTTAGTTCATCCGATTATGAAAATCAAACTGTTTTCTCATGAGCACTAATAAGAAAAGCTCACCATTAAGGGTCCTTTAAACCCATTGAGTATGCACTTAATACATTTTGAAATTGTTAAATAACGTAGAAATAAGTTATACATCCCTCTTCTGGATTTCGTTTACGTTTACGCACTTCATTTCGCAATGATCGAAAAGAAGAAGCAAACATACAGTTTTTTTATAACATAGACAGGTTTTTGTATTGAGTTTTTTAATGTATAACAGTCTTAAGTATCTTTAAGTTCTTTGTTTAACGATTGTTTGATGTATAACAGTTTTGTATATTTCAGTATTTTACGTGATAATTTTCTAACTTCAAGTTCTTTGGTATTGTTTGCTGTATAACAGTTTTCACTTCAAACTGTTTTGCTTATTTCTGTATTTTACGAGACAGTTTTCTATTGTCAAGTTCTTTGTTTAATAATTGTTTTGTTTATAGGAGTTTTAACCACAAACTGTCTTTCATATTTCAGTATTTTACGAGACAGTTCTCTATTCTCAAGTTCATTGTTTAATGATTGTTTGGTGTATAACAGTTTCCACTACAAACTGTTTTGCATATTTCCGTAATGATTGTTTGGTGTATAACAGTTTTTACTACAAACTGGTATACTTTAATATTTCACGAGGCAGTTTTCTGTAAAACGTCTTCGTCTTCTGTATAACAGTTGTTACTTTAACATCATTCTTATTAGACAATTCGTTGTACAACAATCTTTTTCTAATTCGTTTCAATGCTTTACGTATTGTGCGTTACGATCGTGTCTACTTTTTAGTAAGTTGTTGTTTATGAGGCGGAGAGTCGAATAAAAATGCCAAAAACCAAAGTTGCCAAACGGAGAAAATTTCGATTCGAGTTGAAATACAGAATAAGGGCCATAGTTTAAGCAGTAATGCTGAATAAAAAGAACTTTATCGAATTCGTCGTCTAAGTATACGTTATATTATATATTTGAAATCAGTGCAGAATACAAATTTCCATTTGCCATCCTTGTTAGGAATATTATTAAAATAAGAACCTTTTGAAGGCGGGAACGCATTCCTACAAATTTCATGTAATATATATGCGATATAGAAATAAGAAGCTTGGGAATCTGAAAATGTTTTCTACTAACACCTTTAAATTAGACTCTAGCTTAATTGTTTATTATCAAAATCTCTGTGACCAGTGCTTGCTAGATTTACAAGTTTTCGGTTCTAAAATAGTTAACGGTTTTCTGATTGGGACCTTTCAAATATCACGATTTTTTAAATTTATATTTATGTAGTAGGTACCACTAACATATATTCAAAATTAATAATAATTTTAATTTCTTTTCTTATTTTCAGAATTGCCATAGCACAAATATTATTGCACAAAAAATAAAAAATAACAAGTAAAACTAACAACAAGAACAATACCAAATTAATCTAAAATAAAAAGGGGGCAGATTAAAAAGAAAAGAAACTACTTTCCATTACATATAGCTAAAATACTAAACTACAAAAAAAATATAAACAACAAAACGAGAGAAACAGAGATAAAGTGAAAGAGAGCTAGAATATTTTTAAGTAAATCTATAAACAGAAACAAACTTTTGAACATACATATATATACACTAAAAAAACTGGATAAAATATAAACGACATCAAATAGCAACTCTGGCTTTTGTAGAGACAATTTAAGGAACTTTTAAAAGTTAGAGCTTATTTAAGACTGGCTCAAAACGAAGAAAACGGGGGCGCTGAGTCTCCCGACGGTACCCAAGAAGGACGCGAAGCGTGTTGGTGGATACCCTGGTCTGCAATGGGTTGCTTTGGCTCACCAAGCTCTAAGCAATCTGATATAAATTCTGAAGATACAAGAAGTCAGAAGCGTCGTAGTGATGCCATTTCCAAACAATTACAAAAGGATAAACAGCTCTATCGAGCTACCCATCGGTTGTTGTTGCTAGGAGCTGGTGAATCCGGCAAATCAACCATAGTCAAGCAAATGCGTATTTTACACGTTGATGGCTTTTCAGAGCAAGAGAAAAAACAAAAAATTGATGACATTAAGAAGAATATTCGTGATGCAATTTTGGTAAGTTGAAGATTTAAAACTACATTTATATTATCAATATATATTTTGTTGTTATTTTTAAATTGTTGTTGTTGTTCTTTTATTTCTTATGCAGACTATTACTGGTGCCATGAGCACATTAAATCCACCTATACCATTGGAAAAGAAAGAAAACGAAGCCAGAGTTGAATATATACAGGACTATGCTTCAAGTAAGTGAAAATACATAAACATTTCAATTCAAATAACAATATTAATGCCATTTATTTCAATACAAATATTACAGGTCCAGATTTCAACTATCCGCCAGAATTTTATGAGCATACAGAGGAGTTGTGGAAAGATAAGGGTGTTTTGGCAACTTATGAAAGATCAAATGAATATCAATTAATCGATTGTGCAAAGTAGTAAGTATTTTAAAAACTCAAATTCATATTATCGAACAAAAAAGAGTTTTCATTTATGAATTTATTTAACTTTACAGCTTCTTGGACCGTGTGAGCATAATTAAACAACCCAACTATACACCGAACGAGCAAGACATATTGCGGTGTCGGGTTTTAACTTCTGGTATTTTTGAAACAAGATTTCAAGTTGACAAAGTCAATTTTCAGTAAGTTCTTCGAGAAGGACACCAAATAAATAAAATACTAATAATAATAATAATAATAATAATAATATTTGCATTTATTTTGCAGTATGTTTGATGTGGGAGGCCAAAGGGATGAACGTCGAAAGTGGATACAATGCTTTAATGACGTTACTGCAATTATATTTGTGACAGCATGTTCTAGCTATAACATGGTTTTACGAGAAGATCCAACACAAAATCGTTTGCGTGAATCCTTGGAACTATTTAAAAGCATTTGGAACAATAGGTAACAACTTACAAAACAATTTTATTATATAAATATAAACTAATATACTGCTTTGGCGATTTCTTTTTTCCAGATGGTTACGTACAATATCTGTAATTCTATTTCTCAACAAACAAGATTTGTTAGCTGAGAAAATAAAAGCTGGTAAAAGCAAACTTTCGGATTATTTTGCCGAATTTAATAAATATCAAACACCAAGTAAGTTTTCCACTTCTTTTTGTTTCATTATATCAAATTCTAATTTGTTTTGCATTTAACTACTGTTCCAGGTGATGCAATAATCGAGTCTGGAGATGATCCTGAAGTCATAAGAGCTAAGTATTTCATACGTGATGAGTTTTTGGTATGTTTATTTCAATTTTAATTTATTTTCTTATTTAGTTTATTTTTTTTTTTCAAATATATGTTTGTAAATGTTTTTATTGTTTGTTATTTATTCCTACTTTTTACAGCGTATTTCTACTGCAAGTGGTGATGGCAAACACTATTGCTATCCACATTTCACATGTGCTGTAGATACTGAGAATATCAAGAGAGTATTCAATGATTGTCGAGATATAATTCAAAGAATGCACCTTCGTCAGTATGAATTGTTATAGGTTTATTCTACAAAAAATCACTTAATAAAAATAATGTGCAAATAATACAACTAATCAATCAACGTTTTCTTTTCATTATTCACTTCCTTTAAGTCATGGTATTTATTCAGTTTTTAAGGTAATTAAATTTAAATATTATTATTTTTAAGATTTTCGAACGTCCAAATTTGTTTTTAGAAATCACAACAAAATTTTTCATAAAAACAAGAGAGATTCACTTTTCGTTAGAAAAGACTTAGACTTTTTGATTATAGATTGGATTAAAAATGAGTCTCATTACTAGTTTATAAACCAGACTATAGTTAATTCTACAGATTAGACTGTGGACTATTATATACTAAATTATATATAGATTATGCTTTATACTAAAGTCTAGTCACTATACACTATAATATCAATGGATTTTAAAATCAAATAAACAAAATTAGAAAGTATATTTTAAGTTTCCCAATGCTAGTTAACACACACACACAATTGTTTCATATTTATTTTTTATGTTATATAAAAGATTTTATTTATTTACTTTTGTTAAATTTCTATAGACAAATTTGTTTCTAAAATTATTAATGTTTTTTTTTTTTTGCGTTAAATAACAAACAACATGACTTTAAGTAATAATGTTCGTTTAATTGTTAGATCAAATTGTTTGCTTATCAACAAAAGAACTTTGTTAATTTACTTTTAGTAACATTTGAATTTTAAATAATTGTTTTTACGTTTTATAATTAAAATTTTTCATTCTACTTTTGAAACTGAAAATAGTTGTTTATAATTTATTGAGTTCCAATAGGTTATGGGCCCAGGTCGCGAATAATTTATAATCGTAGAGTTGGCAAATATTGTGCGCAATGGAACAAAAATGTATGTTTCCGTTATTGAACTCCACAAACTATTTTACGTGGAAATTTAAAATGCAGATGCATTTAATTCAGTTAGACCTATGGGATGTTGTTGAAAAGGCCCATCCAGATCCAATTACCTCAGCATTTATCAAGTCTGATCAAAAAGCAAGAGCAGCTATCGCAATGTGTGTGGACAATTCTCAGGTCCATCTTATAAGAATGGCAACATCAGCAAAATCTATGTGGATTAAGATAAAAACAACTTACGAGAGGAAAACAATGACGTCCAAACTACATCTTTTGCGCAAACTTTATGATAAAAGAATGGTAGAAGGTGAAAGTATGCAAGAACACATAAATAATTTAAATCTTTTGAGAGCTCAATTGCTGGACAGAGGTGAGGATATAAGAGACAACTCTATGGTAGCTATTATGTTGAATAGTTTACCGAAATCTTTTGGAGCATTGGTTACATCGATAGAAGGTCAACCTGAAGATTCAATTAAATTAGAATATGTGCAAGAAAAGTTGTTGGATGAAGCTGAAAGAAGAGGTGAGTCTGATAATCAAGTGAATAATGCTGAAAATGAAGCATTGAAGAGTCAACATGCAAAATTCAAGAACAGAAAACAAATTAAATGTTATCATTGCAACAAACTTGGACATATGAAGAAAGACTGCTTCAAATTGAAGAAGGAGAAAACTGATTCCAGTCACGTAGCATCAACGCAGATCTGTTTAAATGTATGTGAAATAAAGAAAGGCTGGGTTATCGATTCTGGAGCTTCTATCCACATGACAAATGATCTAAATTTTTTTAAGAACATGAAGAAGTATAATAGCAAAGTCCATATTGCTGATGGTAAGGCTCTCGATTCCATTGGTATAGGAGAAGGAGTAATACAAGGTAACATTAATCAAATTTCCCTTAAAAATGTGTTATACGTTCCGGGTCTTAATGGAAGCTTAATGTCAGTCAAAGCTATGACTGCGAAAGGTTGCAAAATAATTTTTGAAGAAAATATATGCAAAATTATGAAAGGAGACCAAGTAATTGCAGATGGAATTTTTAAAGATAATGTGTATGTTTTGAATGAAATTAATAAAGCGTATAATGTCCAGTATTCATTAGAGTGCATTCATTTATGGCATAGAAGATTAGGACATCGTAATTTCAAAGACATTAATAAGGTAGCGAAATTTGCAAATGGTATTGAAATACAAAATTGCCAAGAAGAAAAAGTTTGTGATGTATGTGCAAAATCTAAGTTAACAAGAACGCCATTTCCTAAAGAAAGCAACTACCAGTCAAATGAAGTGCTTGATCTTGTGCACTCAGACGTATGTGGACCATTCCAAGTAAGTTCGCATACAGGTAAGCGATATTTTTTAACATTTATCGACGATTTCTCGCGTTACACAAAAGTATACGTCATGGCAAGGAAAAATGAAGTTATCAATAAATTTAAAGAATTTTTAGCAGAAGTTCAGAATTTTACTGGCAAGAAATTAAAAGTCCTTCGATGCGATAATGGAGGTGAATTTATAAACTCGGAAATGAAGGAAATTTTAAAAATGAATGGTATTATATTACAAACTACGGTACCCTATTGTCCTGAACAAAATGGTGTTGCGGAGCGTAAAAACCGGACATTAGTTGAAATGATTAGAGCCATGCTTAATGATGCAAATTTACCGAAGAAGTTGTGGGCTGAATGTGTAATTGCTGCAAACTATATTCAAAACCGGTTGCCTTCAAAGTCTATTAGCAAAACTCCTTATGAAATCTGGTTCAACAGAAAACCTGATATAAGCAACATAAAAGTGTATGGAAGTAAAGCCTATGCTCAAGTACCAAAGTGCAAACGTCGCAAACTTGATAACGTTTCTATTGAAGGTATTTTGGTTGGTTATGCAGAAAATTGTAAAGGATATAGAATTCTGATGAATGGAAGTAATAAAATTATAATAAGCAAAGATGTAAAATTTGTAGAAAATTTCAATTTACCTGATAAAGAGGATAAACAAAATGAAGAAACGGTTTTAGTAGATATTATAAATAATAAAAATGTGACTGAAATTGAAAACGAAGAAACTGACTTCGAATCTGAAGATGAAGAAGTTGAAGTCTTTGAAGATACATATGAAGAAATTCCTTCAGATGATCTGGAAGAATTGTCAGTAACTCAAACCAATCCTCGACGATCTGAACGACTTAAAAATAAACCAAAGAAGAGTTATAAAGAAATAGCGAAAAGTGCAGTAACGAATCATGATGTCATTCCTAATTCCTGGAATGAAATGTTGAATTTACCTAAGCCGGACAAAGACTTGTGGATAGCAGCAGCTAATGAAGAAATTCATTGTTTGAAAAATAAAGATACATGGAAATTGGTTCAACCTCCCAAAGGAAAGAAAATTATTGGATGTAAGTGGGTGTTTCAAAAGAAAGGTGATATTGTCAATAAACCAAAATACAAAGCAAGATTAGTTGCTAAAGGTTATACACAAACTTTTGGTGAAGACTTTGATGAAACATTTGCTCCAGTAGGAAAATTTGTTACGTTGAGAACTCTTTTGGCGGTAAGTGCAGTTAAAAAGTTTGCCGTTAAACACTTAGATGTAAGGTCAGCTTTTTTGAATGGTGATATTCAAGAAGAAATATACATGGAACAACCTGAAGGTTATATAAAAGAAGGCAATGAGCATCTCGTTTGCAAATTACAAAAGTCTCTTTATGGATTAAAACAGGCAGCAAAGGCTTGGTATGATAAGATAAATCAAATTTTATTGAAAATTGGCTTTACAGCTGGAAAAGCAGATACTTGTTTATATAAAAAACAAATTGACAATGAAATTGTATATCTACTCATATATGTGGATGATATACTAATATGTGCCAAAAATGAATTATATATAAATGATATCAATAATCAATTAAATGAATATTTTGAATGCAAAGATCTTGGAAATGTATCATCATATTTAGGCATCCAAATAAATCAAAATTCTAATGGAGATTTTCTCCTTCATCAAGAAGACAAGATAAACAAATTAATAGAAGAAATTAAACTAGAAGATGGAAAGCTGAGTTCAATTCCCATGGATCCAGAGTTTATTAAAATAACCCATAATGAAAATATGCTACCAAATAACGAAAATTATAGATCAATTATTGGTAAATTACTTCATCTTTCTATAACTTCAAGGCCAGATATAGCTTCAGCTGTTTCGATATTGTGTAGAAGAGTTGAAAACCCCCGAAAGTGTGATTGGGAAGCATTGAAGAAAATTGTGAGATATCTAAAAGCCTCAATTCATAAACGGTTAATTATTAAAGCAAATTCAGATCTTAAATTAAAATGTTATACTGATGCTACTTGGGCAGGAGATCATGGTGATAGAAAATCAACTAGTGGCTTTATATTTTTATTGGGCTTAAATGCTATTTCTTGGACATCTAAAAAGCAGTCAACAATTGCATTGTCGTCTACTGAAGCAGAATTTATAGCAGCTTCGTTTGCATCTCAAGAATTACTATGGATCAAACAATTGCTTGAAGATATGTCAATTTCTGTTTCTACACCCATTCCTATGTACGAAGATAACCAGAGCTGCATCAAAATAATTGAATCTGCAAAATTTAGTTCTAGAACAAAACACATTGACGTAAAATATCATCACATCAAAAGCCTTAATGAAACTGGTGTTATTCAAGTACTATATTGTCCTACAGATCAACAGTTAGCAGATTTTCTGACGAAAGCTTTACCACTGCCAAAATTTCAAATGTTAATTAAAAATATATTTTGTTGAGAGGGGATGTTAGATCAAATTGTTTGCTTATCAACAAAAGAACTTTGTTAATTTACTTTTAGTAACATTTGAATTTTAAATAATTGTTTTTACGTTTTATAATTAAAATTTTTTCATTCTACTTTTGAAACTGAAAATAGTTGTTTATAATTTATTGAGTTCCAATATTAATACACTTTCGTTCAAAAACATCTTAAAAAAAGGTTTTGATAATTTAAATTTCAATAGTGGAAGCTTTTTAATAAAAATAAGTAAGTCCAGTTGAAAAAGTATTTGTTTTTCTTTTTTAATACCTCGTCGCTTTTTTGGTATAAAACAAGTTTTAACCTAACGTATCAGATATTTGGTATAGCCCATAGTTTAGCGGTTTTATCAGCCGATGTAGTTAATATAGAAAAATCTTGTGGATGCCATCTGGCCGATATAACCTTGTCGCCATGTTCACCAACAGCAACCGAAGGTAAGGATTGTGTTAGATTACCTTGTAGATCGGTTAAAACAATTTTATTATCATAACCACAGGTCAATAAATAATAGGCTGAGGGTGAAAAACGTATAGATCTAAAAAAACAAACAAATTGTAACAAATGTCAAACGTTTTATTTTATTTTAATAATATTATAGAACATACCTTATATCAGCAGAATGTGGTTGGAAACATTGTATTTGTCGATTCCTTCGTATATCGTGTAAAACACATGAACTGTCCTCGTGTCCCGACACCAATAAACGTCCAGTAGGATCTACACATACTGAAGTTACCGGTGAACCCATTGAGTCATAGTAGCAAGATGGCAAGACAGTGTTAATGCATTCATTTACTCGTAGATCCCAAAAACGTACAGTTTTATCCTAAATAAGTTTTATTTTTTTATTATTATTTTTTATATTTAATAAAAATTATTTTGTTTTATTAAAAATTATTTTAAAAAAAAATTACACAAAATTTTACAAAATTAATGGCCCCTATTCTGCATTTTAATTTGAATCGAAATTTTGTCCTTTTGGCAACTTTTGGTATTCTGCATTTTTTGTTGAAATACATTTTTTCGATCATTGTGTAACTGAATGCGTAAACGCAATCGAAATGCAGATTAGGCGTGAATGATTTTGCTTATTCTCGTATGTCAGAATTCCTTTTCAATTTATTACTTGGGATTGGATTAAGGTAATAGTTTCTGTTTAGTTTAGATTTTTATATAAAGAAAAATAGTCAAGGCCATAAAATATACTGTAGTCTAGACTGTAAACTAAAATATAAACTAGACTGTAGCAGTGAGTATTACCTAGGTCATATATTAAACTATTTACTATAGTCATGACTATAGGTTAAACTAAAATATATACCATACTGTAGAGCGAGCAGTATTATATAGTCAGGACAATCGATTGGAATATTAATATCAAACCTTTAGTTAAGAATTTAGGATAAACTACGTTTATGACTATAGACGAAACTATAAATTATAACACATTCAATACTATAGGTTAGTATATAAACTAAACTATAGACTAAACTATAAACTATATTATAGTACATTTATTTAAATAAAATAATACATATATAACATTTTTTTGTTTATAACCATTAAACTATTTTCGCTTTGTCTTGCCAGAAGAAAATTTAGAAAAATGTTTCCCTTTTATACTTTTTACAAATCCTTGTCAAGATGACAACTTATATCGTAAAATTCTACGATATTTGTAAAAGGATACGAACTCTAGCTGATTACGTTACGTTTACAAAATTTGTTGACTAATCAAAACTTTAAGGGCGGCTACTCAAAACAGAAGAGCAACAGCCAAAAAATGGAAGTATTTCAATGAGATGAAGGATTATGAATCATACAAATTGTACATTGAACTTTCTAAGAAAAAAAGTGGGTAACTTAGGTAAATATGTATGTATATATGTATGTAAATATATATGTACATTTGTATGTATCCTTTAAATGTACAAACGTTTCTATACATATTCTTTTCATTTTGTACAAAAAAGTCATAACTCAAAACAATTAGAAACAAATAATTTTACATTCTCGATATGCTATGGGTATTTCATTACCCAGCAGTTCCACAAAGAGTCAATGCATACGAAAAAGACAGTAATTTCCATTCGTCACGAATGTACCCTTTGTAATCGAGAATGAAAACAGTCGTTACTTTAGTGTCCCCTTTGTAAGCGAGAGCGGAGGCAATCGTCTCTTTACTCTCTCTTTGTAGGGTGTAGAGTGACGATTGACTTCCTCGTAGGACAAGCCCATGTTAAAATGGTTGGTCACCTAGGTAGTCATATGGCTAGGGGCCACCACAATTGGTAGGTTAAATGGTCAGTTCAGGACTGTCCCGTCAAACTGCTGGGTATATTAAAGTATCTTTGAAATTTTATAAATTAGAAATAAAAAATAATTTTAAATTTTGTTGAAATTATATAAGGGATGAACCCGAAAAATTTAGAAAATATTTTTTTTTGCAAATTTTTAAGAAAATTGCTATATTTTGAGTTAGAACAGTCTGTCTATTGAGTTTGATTTCGGAACACATATATTTGACACATCTGTATGTATTTTTACTACGAATGCTGTTAGACATTTTCCAGCAATTGTTTGGCCACATTAATTAGTATGATTGCAGATGTTTTTAAAGCAGCAGGTAGGTAAATGAAAAAAATTGCTAGAGTTTAGCACGAACTATGTTTTATTTTTAAACCGAATACAAAATAAAAATGGCTTTAGGCCTCTAGTAAGTAAGTATAATGACAAATATATTTTTATGGAAATTTCCTTCCTGTAAAATGTGTGTGTTTTTAAGAAATATCTTTTTACAGTATAATGCCATAACTGTAAATCGTATATTAAGTATAAATGCGGAGAAATCAAAGAATATAAAAGATTAAAAACATCAGCTGTTACTATAAACTAAAGTTTAAACTAGACTAAAGACTAGACTATATAGCAGACTATAGACCAGACTATATGGATTATAGACTAAAACCTTTGACCTTTTCAATGATTATAAACATAAATATTAAATTATTTTTTACACACCTGTGATCCAGTAACAAACATATTATTATCCCAACTATAAATTGAAAAAATATGTCCACTATGTCCTATAAATGTTTGCGCTGGCGACAACACTCCACAATCCGTAATATAGATCTTACAATTGCCAGCTCCACCACTAGCCAATAGTTTTCTTTCATTGCAAGAATCTTCTAAAAAGCACAAATCTCTTACGGTGCCATCATGCATGGTCAACTCTATTTCACGCCCTTCCAGTTGTTTATTTTCATCACTGTATTGCATGATTTTAATCGATTTATCATTAGAGCCAGTGGCAATAAATTTTCCATCTTTCGACCAGGCAGTACAATAAATGGAACCTTTGTGATGTTTTGTGCGTTTAAATATAACACTAGTTTGAAATGTTTGGGTTTTGCTGGAAATTTTTAGAATGGAAATTATATACTAAAGCATAGTAGCAGTAGGTAATTGCTTATTAATACCTGATATTGATTTGTGAGGGATACATGCAAATTCTAAGAGTTTTGGAATTGGAGCCAACTGCATAAATCTTACCCTCCGGATGAAACTCTGCACAACGTATAGCCTGTACATCGTTGAGAGTATTGATGGGCACAAAACACAAAGGCGTTTTATCACTCTAAATAAAAAAATAAGAAATTTTGTTACATCAATAAAAAATTGTTAACAAATATCGATAATAACGGTAAAATGTTGTTATTGTGTTTTGTTTAATCCATTCAATAGTCATAATGTTTATTTATTGTCTGTTGTTTATTTGCATATAAATATTTTAGTGGAGAAATCGTTTTTGGAAGATTTTTTTCATTTTTCAAGCGTAAAATTTTTGTATTAGCCAAGTTTTAAGGGATTTTTATTTTGTTTTAAATAACAACTGCATATTTACCTTCATATTTTGATAAGAACTTTTTTCGGAAAACATATTTAATAATTGACTATTTTATTAATTTTAATTTAAATATATGTTTTCTTAAAAAAATGACAACATATTGACTGGCTTTTTATAAAATGCATATAGCGTAAAAAATCTTAACAAAAAAAACTCCACTGGAGAGATAGTATAAAGAAATACTACTACTTACTATCTTTAGAGTTAAAACTGGTTCAGGTGGTTGGATAAATGGATGCATTCACTACATAACCGTGGTGAATTTAAAAACAATGACTTTTACAACAAAGATTAATTAAAAAAAATAAAATATAAAATAATTTAAAGAAAATATTTAGATGAAATTTTTATATTAGTTAAAAAAATAAAATTTTGTAAGAAATTCTTAAAAAAAATCAATTTTGAATTAGTCATAACTTGGTGTCTGTAAATGTTTGTAACTACAAACATATGTATCTAAATACATATGTACATATGTATGTGGGTTTCTATATTTTTATGTGGGTATGTTTGTTTTTATATTATGTTTATATAGAGACCATATGAAAAGGATATTTTTATTTTCTTTTTATATTTTAAATTAATTAAACAATTATTTAAATATATTAAATTTTTATTTTTAAAATAATATCCTTATAATAATTATTATTCTAAATAATTAACATTCATGTATTAATATAGATATTTAAGTATCTGGTTTTTTATATAAGAAAAGTCCATAAGGTGTGTCCTTTTGGAAACAAATTTAATTGCATAATTATATATGCAGATATAAAGATATATCATTTGTATAATATTTATATAAAATTGTGCTATTTAAGGTTTTCATAGCAAAACTATTCAGTTTTTAATAATTTTTTACTAAATACCCATCTTTTTTAGAGTCCTTTCTATATAAAAATAAAATATTTGTATGTACATACATATGTAAAAATATGTTTATGTAAAACTACATTGTGCATGCTATATAATTGTCATACTAATAAACTAAATTAAAAGATTTAATTAAATAAAAATCTAGACCATTTTAAAATTAAGGGATTTAATTATGTCATAGACTTTATTGGGTAATAGGTAGTTTTTAAAGAAGTAAACCGTTTTTATGAGGTGTGTTTTTTGTACATATGTACATGTTTATGTATTATATACTTCAAATAAATAAAATTACCATTAATTATTCAAATAGGTCAAATGTTTTTTATTTACACAAAATGTACCTACAACCAAATATTTTTTCAAAATTAAAATAAAAATCAATTTACTTCTTAAATCCTTAAAAAATAATACATATATTAACGCTATACCTATGTTTTTAGACAAACTATTCTACTAAGATCAAAATTTCTTTCTAAAAATTGCTTTAAGTAGCCCAGAACTTTAAACATTATTATTATTTCTATTAAAAATAAGGGACAAATAAATAAAACTGCCATAAATCATCAATTTGTTAATTAAAATAAAATTAAAAAAATGATAATGTTAATTTAAGAAAAATCAATTTATTTCTTTTTGGTTCAATAAAATATCGTTTAAAAACGCTTAAATATCATTAAAATTGTCAACATTTTATTTAATACCATCAGGTCTGGGAAAATTATATTTTGAAATATTGATAACTGCAACAACAAAGAGTACTTTTCTTAATAACAAAGTTTGTATGTTTTTAGCGCCTTAATTACATTTTATATTAAAAATAATTTCACTGCATTAAATAGCCCAATGTTTAAACAAAAAAAGTATTACAAGTATTACCTACAATAAACAAACTAAAAGACAAATATTTGCCACCAACAAAAAGTACTGCAAAAATAACAAAAGCACTGCGCTTTCCAACCCTGTATGCTAATAAAAATACTACCCTGTTTTCAAATAAACAACGCTGTTTCTGCACACTGCAGACTTGTCTGCAAAGGCGTGGCTGTATGCATAAATACCTCCGAGCTGCTTGTCGGCATTTCAGAAAGTGTTTGACAGTTTGCCGTAGTGGTTGTGCGCAAAAAGTTTGTCAGATTAGCATTTTAACTTGTTATAAATTATTTTAAAGATATATTAAAAAAAAACCAAATACAAAATGAGAGAAATTGTACACATTCAAGCCGGTCAATGCGGAAACCAAATTGGAGCCAAGGTATGTACAACAAATATAATCAATAAATTAGGGAATAGCATAAATGTTTTGTTAATTTTCTTTAAGTACAAGTTTTTTCTTATAGTAAAGTGAAAGGCAAATTAGTTTGAGTTTTTCTTTTGAAATTTTAATTGGTTCACTTAACTATTTAAGCATCACTCCGCCATTTTGTTATCTGCAAAATTGTTAGTTTTTACCTATTTTTTTGTGTGTTTTTGCTTATATACACATATGCCGCTATTTTTATAAAAAGAAATGGTGACGCTATGTTTAAAACTTGTTTTTTTTTATTTGTTTCCTTACTTCCCCCTCTACTCTATGGACTTTGCTAAACCGGCATAGTTGTTATTCATATACATAGTTTTTGTACAAGGTACAAATTATTGTGTTTAACTTATTATTTTCAAGTTTTTCACTAATAATTAAAATCAATATAACCTAGATGATTTCTGAATTGTTATTTCATTGGACTTTCAAGTACAGTTGTTGCAAAAAGTGTTCGTTTTTTTTCTTACACATTGCAAATTTTTTCCTCATTATTTCTTTCTATGTGATATACATTTAAAAATCGTAATCATTTTACTTTGCTGCTCAGAAAGAAATAAATACATACAAATGTACAGAGGTTTGTTTCTTCAGTATGAATCATACTAAAAAGAAATAGAAATTGCAAAAAAAAGAAGTCGTCGTCTAATGTGATAGATTTCTACTTGCATATATATTTTACATATGTACACTATATATAAGTAAAGGAAAATGCCATTAATGGGTGCGGTTTGGTTTACATCCACTGTGTTGTTTTGTCCACAACTTGAAATAGTGAGGGGTAGGACACGACGAGTTGACTGGAAGTAAAACATCTGCATTGGAATGTTGCAAATAATATAAGTGTACATACTCAGTTCTGCAAAGTAAATGTATATAGATAAAACAACATACACAGTAAATATCCTTTGCTTATTAATATTTGAAAAAAAGTAATATACATTATATTGATTAGATAGCAAATGATAGAAAATTGCATTTGCAGTTTACAGATATGAAAATTATTAATACCCAGATTAATAAAATACTATCAAATAGAAATAAATTAACAAAAACAGTAAACTCAAAGCAAAAATTCATATTCATAAATTCTAGTCAGTATTTCGGCAAACATTTTTAAATTTTGAGTCCTAAAGCAAACAAAATATTTAGGCATATCACAGTTTGGTTTGTAATTATTACAATAGAAGTAGTAGTAGTAAGTAGTTTTCTTAAAAATTCAAGCAAAATTTTATGAAAAATCCAAAACAAAAACTTAAAAACTAGAAAAACCCCTAATATTGAATAAATACACTTTTGAAAAGATATAAAATTCTAGACAGGGTATCAAATTTATTAAAATAGAACGTTTATCAAACATATTTCTAAAAAAACAGCTGTTTTCTTAATTTTCCTACTTCTAAACAATTATTAGAAAAACAGATGTTTTTAGGTAGCAAGAAGGGTGGATGTTGCGACAGTTGTTGTCATCATCCTCAATAGACCTTAATTGTTTTTAATAGTTTAAAGCTATTCTTATTAATAAAGGAAAAATAAGAAGGTTAAATGAATTACTTTGGTCATAAATAAAAGTAAGAAAAGTAGCAGAAACAAACGCCATATGGTGGTTCGTTGGTTGGTATGATGACGATGGTGATCTCACTCGACCTTATTAACTACCTCCACAAAACATTCGTTTGTTTGTTAATTGCTTGCGCTTGAATGATTGTGTCATAGCGCTCTTGGCTTTAGAGGTAGAGTAATAAATAGTGTGTGGTAGTAGTGGAAGCTTAGATTTATCAGTGGCTTATACATACATGTAGAATATGACAGATGTTTTATAAAAGTAAATAAATAGCGTGTTATTCAGCAATTTAATAGAAAAAGAAACAAACAAAACACTTAAACATATACCCACCCACTTATCTCCATATCCAAGTAGGTTGAGTAGTAGAAACCTCGTTTAAATTTCTTAAGCAGGTTTATTCATATACATTTGTATGTGTGGGCATATTTAAGACAACATTCGAGAGTAATTGTAGTATATCGCGTTGTCTGACACTCAACCTACATAAACATACATAAATTGATTGGCCGGCTAAATGCTGCAAGTTGCTTGCTTTTCAGTCAGCCAGCTAAAAAAAAAACAGCCAAATATGGCACTCTTTAACTTAAAACAAGAAATAAAGTGATGTCAGCAGCAATTAACTGGAAAAATGCTGGTGTCAAGTACTAAATTTGTCGTTTATAACATTTCAAGCTATAATAAGAACAAATTGGAAGAGTTTTTTTTATGCAATTAACAGACAGCACCACATAGTACATATTCTATTTGTTTGCAGAAGTAAACAAGTATCTAGTAGTATTCATGTTGTTCATGGAGATTTTGGAAATTGTATGAAAAAAATCAATAGGAGGTGTGGTAAGTTTATAAAAGGAAAAAGTAGTAGGATGTTGTGAAATATAGTAATGAGTCATAGTTAGGTGTGAGTGAGTTGTTGGTCGGTTGCCAAGAAACTGTTCGTGTACTTGCTGTTCAACCCTTAAAAACAAGGACATAGACAACACAACACATAACTGACTCATCATAATTTCCTTTTTTTTAACAGAACGGCGCAATAAGTCTGCACAGCTGCAATTCCATAATATATCTAGAACATATTTAGGCAAATACCCTCATAAAAATAATAAATGCATTATGCATACATACACAATCAAACGAAAAATCAATAGCAATTTTTAACATTTTCCTCTTTTTTTTTCATTTTAGTTCTGGGAAATTATCTCTGATGAACATGGTATCGATGCTACCGGTGCCTATCATGGCGACAGCGATTTACAATTGGAACGCATTAATGTGTATTACAATGAGGCATCTGGTGGCAAATATGTACCTCGTGCCGTTTTGGTCGATTTAGAACCCGGTACCATGGATTCAGTGCGTTCCGGTCCTTTCGGTCAAATCTTCCGCCCAGACAACTTTGTTTTCGGACAATCTGGTGCCGGTAACAACTGGGCCAAGGGTCATTACACAGAAGGCGCAGAGTTGGTCGACTCTGTGTTGGATGTTGTACGCAAAGAAGCCGAATCCTGCGATTGTCTGCAAGGTTTCCAATTGACTCACTCGTTGGGTGGTGGTACCGGCTCCGGTATGGGTACTTTGCTCATCTCAAAGATCCGCGAAGAATACCCCGACAGAATCATGAACACATACTCCGTTGTACCTTCCCCCAAAGTATCAGACACAGTTGTAGAACCCTACAATGCCACCCTCTCAGTCCATCAGTTGGTTGAAAACACAGATGAAACCTACTGTATCGACAACGAAGCCTTGTACGACATTTGCTTCCGCACCTTGAAACTAACCACACCCACATACGGTGACTTGAACCATTTGGTCTCGTTGACCATGTCTGGTGTAACCACATGTCTGCGTTTCCCCGGTCAATTGAATGCTGATCTCCGTAAATTGGCCGTCAACATGGTTCCCTTCCCCCGTCTTCACTTTTTCATGCCTGGTTTTGCTCCTCTTACATCCAGAGGCTCCCAACAATACCGTGCTCTTACTGTTCCTGAGCTTACTCAGCAAATGTTTGATGCCAAGAACATGATGGCTGCTTGTGATCCTCGTCATGGTCGCTACTTGACCGTAGCCGCCATCTTCCGTGGACGCATGTCCATGAAGGAAGTCGACGAACAGATGCTTAACATCCAGAACAAGAACAGCTCATACTTTGTTGAATGGATCCCCAATAACGTAAAGACAGCTGTTTGCGACATCCCACCCAGAGGCTTGAAAATGTCTGCCACCTTCATCGGTAACTCCACCGCCATCCAGGAACTCTTCAAACGTATCTCCGAACAATTCACTGCTATGTTCCGCAGAAAAGCTTTCTTGCATTGGTACACTGGTGAGGGTATGGATGAAATGGAATTCACAGAAGCCGAGAGCAACATGAACGATTTGGTCTCTGAATACCAACAATACCAAGAAGCCACCGCCGATGAAGATGCCGAATTTGAAGAAGAACAAGAGGCTGAAGTCGAAGAAAACTAAACTATGTATTTAAAAGTAACATCGTAAAAAAACAAAACAGAATTCCCCAAGCAAAATCTAAAACAAATTTCGAAAAAATAACAAAATAAAAAAAGAAATGTTCTAATTTAACATTTAACATAACTTTCTAATGACTTTTATTTCCGTTTTTTGTTTTTCTTTTCTCACGCATTTGTACGTAAGTTTATATGTATGTATGTCGGTCGATATGTATGTATGGTTACAATGTGTGTTTTTATTGGTTTGTTTTTGGGCGTTGTAGTTTTGCAAAACTTTCGAATAGAAACTATAGAGGAAAGGAAGAAAATTAAAATATATCGATAAGTACAATTTTAAGCCAAATATAGTAATTAGTAGAGTGCATTGAACTATCTGTTTTTGGAATACAATTCCAAATGTGTAACTCAAGTATTTGCACGAATATAAAGTGTAGACAAATATGACGTAAGACGTTTTCAAATTCGCAGGTCGAATGAAGATTTATGTGAGATTGTGTGTGTATATATTTATTATTAAAGGTAAAAGTGCATCGAACTTTTTCATTTTCAAATTATATTCATAAATATGTATAGACGGCAAAAGAATGCATTAAATACAAGTATCTATTCATAAGGATGCAGTGCAAAATTGCAAATTAATGTGTTATTTTGTATACAGTTTAATATGTACGTGGTAGTTTAAAATGTTAATGAAAAATATGTGACATCATCGTATTTTTTTAAAGTCTCAAAACATGTATTAGTCATTTGCTTACTATTCTTTTTTTTTGTTTTTAGAATTTATAATTAAAAAAACTTGAGACAATATTATTACTGGTTAATAGTAACATCTGTTAGGCAAAGGAATTGAAGCAACTCCGTTTATAAACAATATTTTATATCATCTACACCACTTCAGTAGAATCACATTCCTAATTCTTTAAGCTATGCATATCTACCAAATAATACTTTTAACTACCTATTATGAATCTATGTTATAAAGTTTAAAAAATCAATATGTTTTATAAATAATTTCTTAAGTTTTTATTAAAATATTCATTCATTAGGTTGATTAATACAGTTTTGCTGTATTCATGCAAATTTGACTGAAAAAAGTAGCACACAGCATGTATTTTTTAAATGATTGACCATAAGTAGTGATGTTAATTTAGTTTTTTTTTCTCAACCGGTCAAGTGATTTTAAAAAAGCGATTTTTAATGCTGCCAGATTTATCGAGGTTTTACTATAAAAAGCTAAATCAGATATAAAGATCTTAAATTTTAATTTTTTGTTTTTTTTTTAAGACAAAGAAGACATTATTACCATCTTATTTATTAGACAACAAAATTACTTTATTATTTATAAAAAGAGTTAAGTTAGAAAACAATTAAACATTTTGAATTAAAAACCTTTAATATGGCAACTCATTTATAGTTTTATTTACATTTAGATGAGTCACCCAGTTGAACAAAATATATTTATATAAATTTTAATTTCAATATAAAATAAATTAAAAAAGAATTAAACTTAAAACAAATATTACGCTTTAAATAAAACCTCGTTAAAAATGAAAAACATAAATTAATCAACAAGCTATTTTTAAAATTACTAAAAACAAACAAAGAATATCCAAGTAAAGCAAGTGTCAAATAATTTGAATTCTTGCATATGTGTGTGCGTTTGTATGTATATATATATATACAAATGACAGCTAATTGTGTTATCTTTTTCATTTTTTTCATAAATCTATTAATTTGATGTGAAACAATTTATTTTACTACCTTTGACTAATTCGTAATAAAATTCAGCAATAATTATATGTTCTTAAAGAAGTAGTAATGAATTCATTTCAACGTGATAGTGTGCAGTTCTTAAAGCCAGGTATGTAATATTTATTATTGTCTTTAATATTAAGGAAATATTCTGAAGAATCCTCCATATGCAACAATACATTTTGTTTATAGAATAAAACTCGCCTATCATAGAAAAAAAAGAATAGTACTAGCTAACTACCACCATTAATTGTTGATTCAGATTTGGATAAATAGAATAAACTGTTTATATGGAAATATATGGGCCACCGTTTAAATAGCAGTTGTGAGAGCAAATTAAACGTTCAAATATGCTTGCTAACAACTATGACGTAAACTGACAAACAATTAGCTCAAGTAGATCAACTGGGTGAACAACACCCGACTAAGTATAGAATTACTATACATATGTATATACATATGTAAATTAATAAATATTACTAATGTTGTAAATTTCTATAATATAAAGACATTTATGACCGTAGACCGATCTAAACAGTTATTTATGTATGTATGTTCCAAGACCACAAATGTTTAACAAAATTTTTAGTTTAATTTGGAATGAAAGCAGGCAGGGCAATTTAAAAATATGTATATTAAAATCATTAGTAATATTTTAGTAAAAAATGAATGAACCCATTTCAATTGCAGATAACGAAGAAGAGTTATTAGCCGGCTATCAGAATATAAGGCATACTAACCCTTCGGACGTCTCAGATAAGAAAAAATCTAAAAATAATATTGTTTTCTGTATCGAAAAATATCAAATAACTATACTAGCGACAGAATTTGGTATAGGGACTCTAGAGTTGCCTCAGGTAAATAAATAAATTGCACAATTATAACAAATAATTAATTAACTTTTGAGATTAAGCAAGCAAATACAAAAAGAAAGGAAAGAAAAGACATGACCGAATTTGTTCGACTCCTTATGAGAATTTCACTTGTAGGCAGGATGATTTAAAACCATTTAATCTATATGGATGTGTGTATATATTTGGATTATTTATTTCTGTTTCAGATCACAATACAAACATTTTAATTGCTATTTAGCATCTTCTCTACTACAAGTAAAACACTCTCAGTTCTTTTGTATTAAAATTGTTAAACCATAACGATTATTGAGAGTGCAAAGTGTAAAAATACGATTAATCGATCAAAACTATTGACTCGCAACAATTTGAAAAAATGGTGGGCCCAAGTAGTCAAATCAGTAAACTTTTACTGGGACTTTTAATAGCTCTCATTATATTCTATATATACATGGATGTCCAGCTGTACCTGCGTATACAAAATTATCCCTTAGAAAGAAATTATCACTTTAACACAACTACAATCACCACCAATAACGCCAACACCGCCACCGATATACCTCAGCGTAGTGATGTGACGTATGAGTCGGAAACATGGCTGTCATGTGAACTAAATCCCTTGTGCCATGTAACGGTCAAAGCTATACTTTTGGATCATACCAATCATTACTTATTTGCTCCCTTGGCCACGATATTTGATAATATTATTGGATTTTCCCGTTCCACATTTATTACGGCCAACATGATATCCTTTTTCCACGTGGGTGTAGCTTGTGTAGCTGGAAAACTAGTGTCGTCCGACAGCTTGGGCTACAGACGACTAGGTGTAGTTATGTTTCAGTTTCGCACATTTCTAGATGACTTAGATGGTCATGTGGCGCGCGTAAAGAAAAATATACGCGGTGAACGCTCTGAAGTAGGAACAACAGGATATTACGTTGATGGCATTTGTGATGGCTTAGGGTGTATAGCTCTCATTCTGGGCATGTTTTTCTATCTGAAAAACAATCCACCAAGACGAGGCTATCTTCAGTTGCCCATGGTCGACACTCGTGTGTCGGATGCTCCAACAAAGACTAAACTAAAGCCCACCACTCGAAAGGTAGCCAAGAAAGTGATAAGTTTTACGGGTCAACTGCTTCTCAGCTCCACAGCTTGGAATCGGTATATCGCTGTTTATCAAAATATGCTCGAGAGCAATGATGTAACGCCCCTACAACAATCTCGCCAACAAATTGTCTTCAAGTCCACGTGGTTTTTTTGCATTGCTTGGCTCTGGCGTATCGTCAACGTTCACTCGCTTTTACATTGTGTCCTGCTCAGCATTTTCTGTGACAAACTGTGGGAATTCCTTAAGGCCATCCAGTATAGCGGCTATGTAATATTGCTGGTGTGCATTTGTATAACGGAAATGCATCTGTTGGAAGCACATAACTTTATATTTAATACCGGTGGCGGCGGCAGCACTAATATAACATCATTTTGATAAATAGTTTAGAGATTCTTATTTTATATTTTTATTATCATTATTATTACTACTACTCTATTATAATGTATGTATTATTTCTTTTTTTATTTTTATTTCCTACTAATTAAAAGAAAAGTGTTATAAATGTAAAATCAACTGTGTGTGTGTGTAAATTACTGTAATATTTTTAAAGTTTTTTTTTGATTATGTTTATGAATATACCTACAATAAGAATAGCAACTACAATCAATTGTTTCCGACGTATTCTTTTGTTGCGGGAATGGTGAAAGATATTATTAGGTTTATGTTTATGGGGTTCAAAAGTTCGAATAAAACAAAGCAATGGAAATTTTGAAAACAGTTCGGTAATGTCTTTTCTCCTTTGAACTTGCTTGAATATACATATTCCAATTGCATCATGTTTGTACTATAAGATACGTATACGATATGTTTATTACTTTTTAGTATTTGGAAGATTTGGGTTGGACACAAAAAGGTAAAATAGCGGTAATTGATCACAATAATGATGAAGCTCAAACGGAAATGTTCACTGCAAACCCTTATGACAATGAAGATTTTCGCAAAATCAATGTAAGTTACAAAAAATGATTATTGCGGTAACTTATTTGTATTAATTAAATTTCACATAATTTTATGCAAATTTAGTATATTTCAAATGAAAAATTCCTAAAAGAACTTTTTATGGATCCTATACTTACGAACTATGGCGTAATATTAGTGAATAATGTTCACAGACGTCATGTTTTGACGGATACCGTTTTGGCTTTATTGAAAAAGATCATTAGAAAACGTTCAACATTGAAACTTGTATTGGTATCGAATACAAAGGAAGCCAATTTCTTTGCCGACTATTTCAATACACACAAACGCAACAAAACCCAGCAGCTTACTTGTGCTGTACTATCGATAGATGATGTTGATCTAAAGCAGTCTATATTTTATCTACAATCTCCTTGTCCCGACTATATCAGCAAATCGATTGATACTCTAAGGAATATTCATGAGAAACAGACATTAGATGGTGATGTTTTAGTGTATTTAGCTGATGACGATGAAATCAATCAAGCCATAGAATTGTTAAAAAATTACATCAATATGGATCACATTAAAAATGTCAACTATTTTAAATTATCGCATATTAATGGTGAAAAACAGTCCGTATTTTTTCCCAAACAAGCGGGTAAACGTAATGTTATATTCACTAAGGATTTGCATCAGGATTCAGTAACTCAAGATCGTATTAGTTACGGTAAAAGAAAATTTTCAAAAGCCTAGCCTGCCTTTACTTTGGTAAAAATTTAGATTTTTTGTTTACAGTGATCGATTGCGGGTTTATGCAGTTGAATTGGTTTCAGGCGGAAAGTAATAAGAGTCGTAAAATAACTGTGCCAGTAAGTAAATTTGTGGCCGAATTAAGAGCCAATTGGAGAAATAAATATAGGACAGCCAAAGTTTTTCGTCTTTATACCAAGGAGGATTTTAACAATCTGCCAGAGAGATCAGTTGCCAAAATGCGTAGAACAGATTTGTGTTCAGTTATTTTGTATTTAAAAACATTAGCTGTGGATAATATATTACGCTTTGATTTTCCCTCTCCTCCGCCAGCAAAAAATGTACTTTCAGCTTTGGAAACTTTGTATGCTTTAGGTAATTGTTTTGGGTTTTAGGAAAACAAATTAACTGATGTTTTTCAATTATTTGCAGGTGCCTTGGACGATCAAGGTCAATTAACCAATCCCCTAGGCTTCATCATGGCCGATGCACCCTTTTGTCCACGTTTAAGTAAAGCACTATTTAATTCCATAGAATTTCAATGCTCCGAAGAGATTCTGACAATAGTTGCAATGCTGCAGTTGGAATCTGTATTTATAATAACCACCAATCATATGGCCGATAGTCACAAACAAGTGGCCAGACGAGCATTTGAAGCAGCTGAAGGTGATCTAATAACACTATTAAATGTATACACAGCATTTGTTGAAAACGATAAAAGTAAGGAATTTTGCCGTAAATACTATTTGAATTATCGCAATTTAATGCGTGCTCATAAGCTGCGTAATTATTTCGCTAGTACTTTACTGAATAAATATAAAATGTCATTGATTTCATGCCACGGAGATGTTGAAAGAATATTGAAATGTATCGCTTCTGGTTATTTCATGAATGTGGCTTATCTACATGCTTCTGGAGTCTATCGGGGATTGCGTTGTAAAACTGATCTCTATATAGATCGGGATTCGGCGATTTATAGTCTGCCTCAGCCCAAATATTTAATTTATTGTAATCTCTATGAAAATACAAAGACTTTTATGAATAATGTAACAGTCATCAAGGAAGAATGGTTGTCAGAACTAGCTCCACACTATTATGAAACAAAATAATCCTACCTACCTTTCTTCTTGACATATTTCAATTTCACTTGCGAAATAAAAGCTTTCAAGGATATTTTTTTAGAATTTATGGGTGTTTTATTAAATGCAATGGTAATGTTTTTCTTTGTTTTTTTTTTTCTTTTGGGATACGGCTTGCTCTGTAAGTGCCAGTATGTTGTTTTGTTTTTGTTGATTTCTTAATTATTAATTATTGCAATTCAATCGTGTTATGCAATATAAATTTGTATTGTATATTATTTTAATGTTGTGTTTGTGTTTAATAAAATTTGACAAATGTTTTAAATTGCTGATGTTATTCATTACTTTGAAAGCGTTTGTTTTGTTGGTTTATACTCTAGATGATGCTTGTTGATGTTTCTTGCCCCATATGTGCGCACTTTTAAAGTAAAATTTTGTTTTTCTGTTCTGTTTTCTGTTTTCTTTCGTTCTATATAATATTTATATATATATGTATATACAATAATATGTGATGGGCTAGGGTAATTGTAAGTTGTTTGATTTAGTTAGGCGGATTGCGGGTACTGTCGCTGTTGGGTATATACAAAGGTACTGCGGAAGTGTATGCAGAAGGCCGTTGGTAAGTGTCATCAGCCACACCGTTCATTGAGAATTCGTCCACCTGCAAAAGTGAAATTTATATAAATTGAGTTAAGTTTCAGGTTATTCAAAGTTTTTATGTTCGTTTTAGTAAGATACCATTTGTCGGAGCATTTGTGGGTCTTGGCAAGATCGTTGCTGTTGTTGTTGCTGCTGTTGTTGTTGGGATTGTTGATCCTGATCTTTGTTGCGGCCGGAACTGTTGGTTCCTCTTTGTATGGTTCGATCTTCGTAACGTGTACGTCCCTGTGATGCCATAGGCCTGTTCAGTGTACTATTCGAGTTGTTGGGCGAATGAGCAGATGCACTGTGTGAATCGATGAACTTTGTTAGGAAGTCTTGTTCCTTCCAACCGTGCTTCTTGTAAACGTCTCGCAACTCATGATGCTGCCACATTGTAAACAAGACCTGACTAGCGAACTTATTAACACAAGATGTGTATTTCTGGCGATGGTTTGTAATGTTCATGAGACGCTCCACGCCACCAGCATCAAGTAGCGATCTAGAGAATTCAGCATTTTTCTTAATAACCTCATTGATGGTGGCCAACACGGCAGTTATGGTGTCATCGGAGGTGTTTTGATCGTGCTGGGGATTGCCGGAGGGCAACTTTTGTACTAGATCCCGCATTGCATACTTTCCGATTAACTCTTTATTTCTCTGATCAATAGCTAAATTGCGCAGAGCTGTAGCCACGGCACATACCACTCGATCGACTTCCATGCGCAAAAGTTCTACGAGAATAGGTAGACCTTTCTCTTTGCGAACGGCGGCCCGTATGTCTATGCTGGGTTGCCAGTAACAGGCCGATAAATTTTGTATTGCACCTGCTGCGGCCTCTAGGGTCTCAGGATTGGAGCAGCTCTGTAGCAGAGCCAGATAATATTGCACCACCTCAGGCTGCCACAAATGTTCGTATCCTTTCAGAGGTCCTCGATTCGCAGAATCCGATGTGTTTTTTGTTGAACCAGACTGGGCACCGACGCTTTCATTTTGCTGTTCCAATTGAGCTTGAGCTTTCTTCTTTTTGCTAGTGCCAAAGCAACCAAGATTTTCACCTATACAATGTAATTTAAACGAAAATAATTATTTACTTTTTAAATTTAAATCCATTGCACTTACCCTTAGTAGACGATAAAGCTCTAGTGGGCACGGAAATTGGTTGCTTATCATAGTTGGGATCCTCTACCTCTTGACAACGATACGATAGATTGCGCAAAATGCACACACAATTCTCAACGGTCTTATTACTAATATTGTTCTTCTCGATGGCTTGACGTACCACGTAAAGCAGACATTCTACCAAGTGGTCACAATTTCGTAATTGCGTTCTGGCGTATTCGCCAGCTGAGCTGACATTGCGCAAAACGCCAGATGCATTACGAAATACTGTAGAAAAGCAAGTTTCGCCGGGACATACAGGATCCCAACCGGAATGTGGATGAATTATATTACTGACAACAGCTGCTAAGCACTCGTCAATGATGAAACGTTTAATGTCCTCACAAGATGACATATTCCATAGAACTCCCGTCACCAACTCTCTAACCTCAGATTCTTGTGTACGACACAATAAATTGACCAGTGCCGCCAAACCACCGGCATTTTTAATTTCACGTTTATTTTCATCATTTTGCCGTCCATAAGACAAGTTACGTAGAGCGCCGCAAGCATTCCTACAAATAAATTCATATTAATACCTACGAATGCAGTATGACGGTTAAGATCAAAGGACTTACTTGTAAATTTCTGGTGCTTCGTAAGATAATAGCCTAATTAGGGGAGGTATACCACCTAGAATACGAGTTCGTTGTTTGATGGGATCATCCATGTAACATAAATGCTGCAAATAGGCGGCTGCATTGGCTTTAATTGCATTGTTTGGATTATTTAAAAAACTAATGACTTCCGATAGGTTAGGATCACGCCATCGCATAGTTGAACAAATGTCGCTACATGAACCATCAACGATTTCATCTTTGCCACCATTGCGCATATGTTGGGAGACGACGCCAAATGAGCTAATCGTAAGCTGTGACATTTTATTTTGAAAATCATGGGCATCTTCAAAGCCTTGCTGTGCCAGGCCCATAGCACTCGCTACCTCAGCTCCATTTCGATTGTCGTCGAACATGGGTGGCCGCGAGACATACGCGTTTTGTTTGGCACTTACCGAAGGCATTACATAATTGGCTTCCGAAACATAGCCATACGCTACTGGTGTGTCTTCTCCATATTGTGATTCCGAGGGAAACGGAATAACAGGATTAATGCCATATTCCGACATCTCTTCATACTGCGATGGCTGCATATAGCGCAGGTTTGAGGCCATCATGGCACCCTGATCAGTAGGTACACCAACAGCGGCATTGAGCTCCTGCACCGAACTGGTTAAATTACTTTGTGAGCCAAGTATTTTGGCCGAGGCATGATCGGTGCGATAAGAACACTGAGAGCCCATGCGACCTACAGACATACCGGCTGGGCCTTTTGTAGCATATAGTGGAACATTCGGGTACACTGTTGTATACTGACCATATTCCTGCAATGGTGCATTTTGACCATCAAAATCTGCCTCGTCAGGAATACATACCGAGGGCTCCATTCTGTCTATACTGCTGCAGTATTCAATATTCAATTTTAAAGTGTATCTCCTCCACCCGGATTAATTACTTTAACTTTGTTGCCCCAACACACAAAATTTTATAAATTCACTTGTCGTCTGAAATGAAATCAAAAATTTTATTCGAATGTAAAACAAAAATTATGTTTATTTATTCACTAGAGGAACCTCTTAGCCAGTTAACGGGTTATTTTACACTACTCATTCCAGGATACGTTTGGGGCGTGTTTTTATTTGACCAAACTTCAGTTCAGTAATTCAGTAAAAAGTGTCGTTGTTTTTAATGAGACTACTTTTAACAAATTATAGTTCGATGCAATTTTTGCTAAATGCGTAAATGCATTTACAATGGCATTTGGTGCCATCGTTCGTCGTCTATGTATAATATGAAATTGAAAATTTTGGGCGTAAAACGTCAAATGTTGCAAGATGAAATTGAAGAAGAACAAGCAGCAGCAGCACAAAAAGACGACGAACGAGACAACGAGCAAAATTTACCACCGCAGCACAAAAATGTTTTTTTTTTTCCTACAATTCAACGTTGAAAGTACCCAACATACATTCAGTCATACATATGGATATAGGAATGAATATAAATGTTCGTTAGCACACACTTTCATACACATGTACATTAGACAAGCCCTTAGAGGACTAGATTTCAGTCGGATGGATCTTATGCCATTATATGAAGCAACATTTAACGCCAATTGGAAATTGATTGAACATATTTCTTAAACAATTTTAGATCTTCCAAAAAAGTTTCTTAAAGAAAAATTTTTTAATCCAGAATTTGTGGTTTTGAGTGCCACTCTAATGTACATAAGTATTTACACTACATACTTACAAACATGCATATTTACATGTACGCAGTGTATTCGTCGTTGTTTAATATTGATTTTTTTCAAAAAGTCCGAGAACATGAACATTTTCTTTTTACAAACATTTTTACATACAAATTACATTCATATTATACTTGATCTGATTCTATATAGATTTTCGTTTACAAATTTACAAATATTTCTCAATAATAAATAAAATAGGATTGATTTCTTTTTTGATTTTCAATTGAATAGTAAAAGAATTTGCAATTAACTTTCACTATGATAAGCTATTGTTTTGACCTCACCTGTACATATATACATTTATATACATACATGAATACATATAGTAAGTAGATACGGTGATGTTTTCCACTGAAAAATACTTACACATTTAAAACTACTTTACAAATTATTTTCTGCAATTTTTTTTTTCTTAATTTTATATTAATATATATTTAAAAACATATCTCGTCCATTTTCAATCTTTTTTTGCTATTTTTTGTTTTCTTTCTTTATAAATTTATGTATTAGTCTCTTCAAAAAGTACACAAAGAAAAAAAATGAGACGCTAGTTACTGTTCACTGAAAATGTCAAATAGATGACAGTTGACAGAGAGTCTCACACAGCACAAAGAAATCTTACATTTTAACAATATGGCAATATTTTTTTATTCTATGAAAACGGAATAAATAAATTTAATTAAGAATCGAGTCATTGGGATCGAATTCTGTTCTAGATCAGGAAAGTTTTTCCTTTTTTTGTATTTTAATTGTTTTTTAATAATATTTTCTGCCTTTATCGCAATGATGTATCTAATACCGGTTTTGATATGATTGGTTATTTCTCATATCAATATGTTGGGTTACCGTTTTATATGTAGAAATTTAACATTAAAGTTTTATTAATCCGAATATCAAAAATAGTAAAAACAGAAAAGCTTAATTTGTTTTTTTAAATAATTACTTAAATAAAGTAAAATTTAATTTTTCAATTTAAATTATTTTATTGAGATTTTTAATAACGATTAATAAATGCATATGATTTATAATGAATTTTCTTAAGAATAAAAATTATTAGTAGTAATTTTTGTAATAAATATTTTTATTTTAACGGGAGCTGTAAAGAAAGTATTGTAAAAACTTCTTAAATACAACTCTGTTTACGATATGGTAACACGATTAAATATTTTTCTGATTGTCCATATTTTAGCAAAATTTTGTGTGAGAGTGTTTGTTTTGTGGCAACACTGGTTACCAACACTTTACGAATACATGAAAATCAAATATGGCGGATGCTTTACTGTGAAGTGGAGAATTTCTCAGTGTGCGTACGGAAAAGTCATAGTTTAAAAGTGAATAAATATAAAAAATTGTTAGAATTTTGTTTAACGCTTAAGATCTAATGTAAGTGAAGTGTTAATTCAAATAAAATTTATGAAATCTTGCAAAAATACCTCGGAAAAACTGAAAAGAAAAAATCGGAACCCCGACTACAACTACAACCAAGGTTTTTCTTAGCACACACACACACTATCTTGAAAACTTGCAATCTACAGAGGCTCTTTCACATACACACCTACATGCATACGTACGTATGTAGAAATGTATATATAAATATACATATATAAATATGTATATATATATCGAACTATGGATGTATATATATACTTATAACCATATACATACTTTCTTCATCATATCTGGTGTAAAATTTGTATTATTAATAAATCTTGGCTGCTATGCGGCTATGAAAAGTTTTTATTAAAGTTATCAAATCGTTTTGTGCAAAAGTCCCGATCAAAAATAGTTAATGGTGGTTGGTATATTACTGTGGATTAGGTCACTACTCACTCGTTCTGGACACTCATGATAATGACAGAAACAAACTAACTTAAATAACAATCAAAAAGTGTTTTAATCAATTCGTCGTGTACTAAAAGATATTAAATAAAATACATAAAAAACATCGATTATAAAAAGTACTTTAAAAATTATAAAGTTGTTGTTCATTAAGTGGCGATATCTCCTTTTTTTGTTAAATAGCAAACTACCTCGGTTTTTCGTGTGATGGTGAAGTAACAAAAAAAAAAAAGAAAGAAAATTATTACGTTTCATTTTCTTCTTAACCATTCGTTGACGTTATAAATTGTGTAGTTGTGTGTTTTTTTTTATTGTGTGTATACAACGACCCGAACCAATGATGATAGTTTTATTTCAGCTTTTTGTTTTATAAAAGAAGAAAATCCAAAAAAAAAACGAGAAAAAGAAAAAAAATTAAGAAAACATTATTGCAAAAAAAAAGAAGTTAGAAATCAATTAACGAAAAAAGAAAAAAAAATCAGACAGATATTGTTTATTTTTCTAAATATAAAAATTATTAATAACAAGCGGCACATAAGTAAAGATTTGTTAAAAAAGTTTTCTATTTTTGTTAAAACAAATAAATGTATTTATTTATTTGGGTCATACATACAACAAACAAACAGCAAGATGTAGTAGAGGTACATGTCTGGTATGTCGGTCGGTTGGTCGGTATAATAATCACGACGATTTCTTTTTGTCTCTTTTCCCTCTTCTCTCTCTTCTACAAATATATTGATGTCAACTCAAATACTCGAAATTTTATATGTCTTTAAGAAAAAAAATCCCTTTTATCTTGGCCCACAAAATGTACTCCTCTAAATAATGAACCCGGTTTATGAAACAATTGTTATGTCTAGATTATAGATATTTGAAAAGTTCTTAATAAATAATTATCCATGTTAATTTATATAGATATTTGTAAAAAAACATGTGTTTATTAGGGTGTATCAATAATCGATAACTCTTAAAGCTTTTTCCATAGAGTTAACTATTTAATTCTTGAAAGTATATTAAATATAAATTTTATATTTCGATTGTGGTTTAATTGATAGTTTAAAAATAAATTGTTATTAGGTATGTACTTAGTTTTACGTTAGTTTTGTTTAATATTAAGAGTTTTAATTGAGTTAGCTGAATTTTTCATTAACAAATGAACCGATTATTATATATAGGCTTGGGCTAGTTATGATCGAAATTTTGGAAATTATTTAATTCACTTTTATTGATTGCTAAAAGGGAAATGTTTTAGTAGGTCTAACCGTAATATAACCCTAAGAAGGTAGAAACGTGATGGTTGTATCATGGATCTACCTATATCGTTAAAAAATGTCTGAATAGTTTCTTAAACTGACACTCAATACTCCTGAAAATAAATATTTGTACAAAAGTCATACTTGTTTTTTGAAAATGACTGTTAAACCATTGATTAGAAGTTTTAATTCAAAAAGTTAGTTACTAACATTTTTAAGTTTTATTTCAGTAAGGTTTGGGGATTTTAAGTCAAGTTTAATTAATATTTTGCAGTTGCAAACATTCAGTCTGGTAATTTCTATGTTTATGCATATGTTTCTACAGTGACGGCTACTTATTCAGAGACAGTTTTTTTAAGACTTTAAATCTACGAGCATATGATTTGTTATGTTTGTCAAGTAAATTACTTTCTTCTCACTTGAGTTGTCTTCTTTAATATAGATTAAATGTATGATTGCCTAATTAGTTTATCATTTAAGGGGACTTCATCTCTTTAAATGTAGATGTTGATAGAAAATAATAAATTTGTTTGTAAATAACAATCCTCTACTGTATTTACAATATAACGGTTTATTCAGCATTTTTCTGTTTTCACACAAAACGATGTATTACAAATTTCAAATAAAAAATGTTAAATAAAATTGAAAATTTAATAACATTGTTATTAAACGATTTTCTGTCACAAGGATATAAAACGGAAATCTGCTTAAATAATTCAAATATCAATAACAACAACAATGAACTTGAAGTAAACGATAATACATTTTATACATGCGGCAATGAACGACAAACAACAGCAATAACAACATCAACACTAGAAAGATCATTAGTATCAGTAACAACATTATCATTAGATAAGCTTTATTACGGGCGTTTGTGTAGTAGAAAAAGATTTGCATCGTTTTTATATGTTCTAGCTGAAGTACATGATCTATTTCTGTCTCGGAGCCATTGTACTTACCGTCAACTGTACTATAGGAATGTTAATATAGAATGCACAACATTACAAATACAATGTGCTGTCAATGATGTTTGTCAGGCTTTAGGTACAACATCGTGGAACTTGGGAATATTTGCAGCCGGAAAATGTTTTATATCAGGTAGCTACGTATATAAAAATGCTTAATAGAATTTAACTTTGAACTTTTTAAATTTAATTTGTACAGTAATTGTTTATATTTTTGTTAAATGTCAAACCATTAGAAAATTTCGCATAGATTTTTCTTGTTGAAATACAATTTCTAAAGTGAATAGCAACTATTTTTATAATCAAAAATAAGACATCACTACTTAACCAAATTCTAATTTGTTGTAGGACCTTTACTAGTGCATATGAGTAATGGCGATGTCATCGATTGTGATGTATATAAGGGACCAACTTTGATGCCACCAAATTTCACTTATATAGACAAGTTTGTAACAACGGCCAAATTTGTATTGGTTGTTGAAAAGGACACAGTCTTTGAAAATCTCATAGTTAACGGTATATTCTCAATGTTAAATGGCAGCATAATATTGGTAACAGCACGAGGTTATCCTGATATAAGTACGAGATGGATTTTACACAAATTATGGATAGAAAATCAATTGCCTATTTATGCATTGGTTGATGGTGATCCATTTGGCATAGAAATTATGCTAATTTATCGCTACGGCTCTATGCGTCAAGGCCTTAATGCAAATAATCTAACATGTCCTCAATTAAAATGGTTGGGTATACATCCGTCTGATATCAGTCACTTGATGACACAGACGGAGCCATTAGCAGAAAATGATTATAACAAAATTAAATCACTTTTACATCGTTCCTATATAGACCATGAAATTCGCACTGAGTTGTTGATTCTCCATAGACTGCAGTGTAAAGTTAAAATTGATAATATGTCTGCAAATATGTTGAATTTATTTATAAGCGATTACATTGTCAACAAAATAAAGAGACAAATAGTATTATAACTCTAAATTTATATTTAATTGTAAATTATTTATTATCTCGTTTCAGACATTTGAAATTATTTTTTGGATTTGGTGTATAGTTTTGTTAACTTTTTCGGAGATTTCTTGAGCTACACAGACATATATGTATATTGCATCTGCATCTGCTTTACGTTAAAGAATCGAGTTGTGTTAAAATGAATTTAAAGTAAAACATAAATAAAATAAATAACTAAACATAAAACATAAAGTACTTATTATAGTATAGAGAAGTAGAAAAATATACAGAAACTAAAACAATACTGCATTTCCATTAAATGTTGGGGATAGATATGGAATACATAAGAAACTAACCTCTTGTATTGGCTAAGCATATTTCTCTGCTTGTAAAGTATTTTAAGATAATTGAAAATCATAAGAAAATATCCCCCTAATTCGTAAACGCAACCGATATCACTACATTCGTTCGCTCTTTATAGTACCAACCAAATCTCGTTAAGAAAGCAAGAACGAAAGGCATAACAAGACAAGACACAAACAATATTTAGAAAGAAAATCCCGTTTGACATAATCAACTAATCAATTTGTATATGTATATGTAATTAAGACGACGAATGAATTAAAAATAATGTCAACAACAATGCGCACGACATTACAAACAGTTCCTGAGTCGTTGCCCGCCGATAGTGTAGCCAATGATGGCAATGCAACGTCAAAGCTCACATCATCTATAACATCAGGACACAGCGTCAGTACAACTACGAATGGCACAACAACCCCAACGACAAATGCGGCAACGTCGCAACAGCAGCAAACAGCGCAACAACAATCGAGTTCGTCGCAATCGACTATACAACAGCAACAACATCATAGTGTCAATAGTTCAGTGCAATCGGTACAGGATACTCATCAACAGCAACATGATTCTACAAACGCAAACACCATTGTACTGCCTTCTACGACTGTCACCACAACAACAACCGTTGCCAATACTGTAACACCACCCAATAACGCGGCCACTTGCACTTCAATTGCATCGACAACTCTAGCAAATGCAAATCAAACACAAAACAACAGTTCGTATCAACAGCAGCACCACACGACAACACCGTCACAATCCTCCCAATCGCAATCCCATCATTGCCATGCCGGAGCAAATTCCGTAACAGACGGTTCACGTTCATCGGCCGTTATAAATTCCTCCAGTTCGGCATCATCCAATCATCATCACCATCATCATCATGGCGGTGGTGGTGGTGGTGGTAATGCCGTAGTAAGTAGCGGCGGAGCATCAATCATAGGTAAAAATGTTGTTAGCGGTCATTCAAATTCAACGGCGGCAGCATTAAAACAAAGAACTTCATCATCAGCTAAGGTAAGTTATTATAATTATACATATCTATATTTTATTTTATTTTATTTTGAGATTAATATAAAGAATTTCCGAGATAATTATAATAAGGACAATAATTTTATTTGAAAAGTTTTTATTGGATAAATTTGCGAAATATATATATTTAATTGTTTAGTAATAACCGTCTTTCGATTACAAGCGATGATATTATCTGCATTTTTAAATTGATGCCTTTAGTATGGCTTTTACATTAAGGTTGTTTCCTATTTGATATAATTTTTCCACCATTTCGTCTTTATTTTAAGGCAAACATAGGAATCATTGGTTCTTAGAGTTAGGGCGAGTTTTTTACTACTCAGTTAAACTAGGCTAAACTTCGTGTCAGGTAAAACTCGGAACAAATTTAGGTCGAATTTAACCGGTGATTGTGTTTTTCAGTTATGGATCTATAATCAGTTAACTTTGTTAGTATTGCCAACTTTTCAGTCAAAAACATAAACAATAAACAGCTGTTTTTGCAAATATCACTTTTGTAAAATGTAAAATTTTAGAAAAAATATAAGTAAATATTTAAAACAGTAATAATATCGATAAAAGAAATCAGAAAATTACTATTTACTTAAAATATTAAGTTTTTGTTCTTCCGAATTCATTATTTTATAATTTTTGTTGATTGTGTGTTCTCACTTATAACTTAGGTTTAATTGGCCAATTACACTCAGTTAAAATAAGATAATTAGTAACTTTACTGATTACTGAAAAACACGAAAGATATATTAAACCAGGTTTAAACAAAGAATGAAGATTATCTTTATTAGAAAAACCCGCCCTTATTTCCATAAACATGTTTTACTAACGAGACATTGTCGGTTGAAGTTTTTTTCGTTGTCATTTTAAACTTCAGATTAATTAAACGTTTATATTGAAGCCAACGGTAAGGACATTTAGATAACGTCTCAAATAGGACTGTCGGCTTGTGTAATTGTTGTAGGATTTAATTTTTACAATAATAATTATCGAATCAGTTTTAATGTTTAGTGCACTGGTTAACACTAATTACACAGGCTAACAAAATTTGAAGAAAGTCCTCTGAAAGTTTAATCTTTTGTCTTTAAAGTAAGGTTTTAAAATTAACCACTTGTTGTGAGTTTATATAGAAGTTTTTCTTTCAATTTCAAAGTATTGCTATTTTGATTTCAAAGTTCTCCTCATTTTTAAACTACAATTTCATAAAAAATGTATAATGAGAAAATTTAGATTCAATTAAAAGTTTTGGCAATATAGTTAAAAAAAATTTTGGGTTAAATGCGATATAAAATTGTATAATATTTCATTTATTAAAAAAAAATTATAGTGATTTTTTTTAGTTAAGTATTGTTTACATACATTATAAACAAAAAAGAAAAGAAAAAATTAAAAAGCACAAGTTAAAATTATGAACATTTGTTTTTATTGATGTTGTAATAAAAACAAAACTATTAACATACATAAATACAATGTATGTAAGTAGTAATGATACAACAACTTACATATGAATGAATGTTTTGTATTGTATTGTATGTAGAGTGAGAAATGTGCACTAATAATTTAATTTGTTGCAATGTACTCTTTTTTAGTTTATTAACAGGGTTGGAAAATTTGATTTGATTTCAATTGTTATTAATTAACGTTATGGGCTTTATATAAAGTAAAAATTAGTTTTTAAAGATTTTACTCCTAAAAATATTTAAAATTTTCCTTCATACCCTAAATTTTTTTGCTTTTTATTAATTATTGATCGTCTAAAAAATAATCTAGGGATCAGTTGCAATTGATTATTTCCGTTCTACACATTAAGCTTAGAGATCACTCTAACATAAAGGATTAAAAACACTAAGAGAGAGAGAGAGAGAAAGAGAGTGATGTAGTATGTAGTTGAGTATAAAAGCTTATAATATAAATAGTATTGAATTTGTTTATAACTTGTTTGAATAGTAATAAATTTGTTATGCTCAAAAGCTTTTTATTGAATAATTAATTTAATTACTATTTGTCACGTTATAGCTCAAATATAAACATTTTTCAATGAAACAGAAGATGAGAGAAATTTTAACACTAAAAAAATTACTTTTGCTCTTTTTTAAACAATATTACCATTTTGTGGGAGTTTATAAGAAAAATGGGTAAAATTTATTTAAAAAAAGTTTTTAAATCAAATTTAGAACTTGATTTAGATTTGAGTGGTTGAAAATTTAAGATTTATCAAATAATCACTTCAATATTTTGTTGTTTTTTAACAAAATTTATTAAGCTTTCAATTAAACCAAAAACAAATAAGTTATTTTTTTTAATAACAGTTTTTATTAAAAAAGTAAATTAGATAATTACTGATAATAAATTAAAATCTAGGTAATATGAATTAAATTTCATTTAAATTCAATTTTCAAAATGTGTTTGGCAACACTGTCTGTAAAATTAATTTCTATAAGTGCATGTAAATAAGAGAGAGAAAATAAAAACAAAGGTTTTTAGTTTACTAGCACATAAATATGTACAGCAATAGACAAATTAATAGCACAGCCTTAAAAAAGTCAATAATTTCAAATAATCTTTAAATTACAAGAAAATTAAAAAAAAAAAAAATGAAAATTGTTTTTTTTTTCTAAACACTTTTTTTTTTTTAAAAAAAACCTTTTTTAAATAATGACTATATGAATTTTTTAAGCTTTAAACCATTTAATAAAAACTTAGTTTTAATATAAACTTTAAAACTGTTTAAAATATAATTTTTAAATTTGGTCGATTTTAGAAAATTTGAACTTATATTAGAAAAATTAAAATTCACTGCCGGTTTCTCTAAATGCGAAAGTACATTTTCATTCTTACAAATATACCGAAAACAACAAATAAATATAAAATTTTGTTTTCAATATATTTATAAGAAAATGTTGTTTCGAATAGGGTTCTATAGTTGAAACGAAAAGTCGACTTTTTGCATTTAGTTAGTAATCGATTTTTCGACTTTTTTCATTTAGTTAAAAGTCTACTTTTAGACTTTTAGCATTTAATAAACATTCGACCTTTTCCCACTTTTCGACTTTATCCGAGTTTTCGACTTTTCGATTTTTTTCGACTTTTTCTTACTTTTTGACTATTTTCGACTTCTTTCGACTTTTTTTTACCTTTTTCGACAATTTTTTTCACTTTTTTCGAATTTTTCCAACTATTTTAGAGTTTTTGACTTTTTTCCACTTTTTTTAAAAATTTCGACTATTTTTGACTTTTTTCTACTATTTTCGAGATTTCCCGACTTTTTTTCGACTTTTATTTACAAAGTCGACTTTTTTCATAGACTATTGTCGAGTTATCGACTTTTTTGGAACAAAATAGTCGACTTTGACTTCTTGACTTATTTCCACAAAAAGCTTTTTAAAGACTAACTTCTATATGAATGGTTTAATATACGAATTTTGTATGGAAAAAGTACTTAATAAGCCATAAATAAACGATTAATATATGTATATTATAAATATAAAATTAAAACACTAATCATCAATGGGAAATATTATTCATTAACGTTGGGTAATGTACCGAATGAATATATGTATAATGATCAATAGTTTTAAGTTTTATTTTGACCACAACTGCTATTTATAATATCGAGTATTAAATAACGGATATGGAATTTAACGTATCTAAGAAGTAACAATCATCAATTGTAGGTAAAAAAAAGTTTTGAGACATATTCCTACAACTGCTACTACTACTGCTACTCAATAAGTTAAACAAGAAAAAAAGCTTTCACAAAGAAGAGACAGATAAATTTATAAAAAAAGCTTAACGACGACGACGAGTTCATTGTCATACGTTTGTAGATGTGTAACTACATACACACAAAGGTCTACTTGCAATTGTGTGTTTAAATCTACAAATATTCACATACATATGTACATGCATGCATACATACAAATACCATTACCAGTCAGCCAGCAAGCTAGCAAGGCAGTCAGTCTCTACTAAAACACTTGACTGGTTTCGTATTGAGACATGTTTTTCAGCAGCTAAAATCAATTTAAATTTTTAGTATAAAGTTAGCATTAAACAACGGCACCACCGACCACAATAATACAAAAAAAGAAAAAGAAAAACAACAACAACGACAAAAGACAATATCAAAATAAAATTAATAATAATAATAAATAATAACTATAACAATACTCATAATACAACAGCAACTACAACAGTAAATAAATAACAATAAATAGAACAATTTTTTTTTTATTAAATCAAAATACTCTTACAAAGAAACAAACAATCATCATCATTATAATCAACAACATCATCATCGTTCGTACTCGTAATTATTATTATATTAATATTCAAAAAGTCTCATTATACTTAGATAATACTTTTTATATTAACGCGATCGTATCAAAAACAACAACAACAACGACGACGAGTAAATAAATTTTAGTAGTTAGTTATCTTTTTATATATATATTTTCTATCTATATATCTTTCTATCTATATCTACGTTAAATACATTTATAGGAGCTTTGTATGAGATACTACATACCTACTATTAAAAATAATAAAAATAAATAAAAAAAATTAAAAAAAAAAACGTACATATAGAGTAGTAGTTAATTTAAAATATAAATTGCCAATTTACTATACTCAGACAGTCGGACTTGTGTTGTGTTGTTGTGGTGTTCGAAACGCAAAGATATGTTTTTCGAATACGTTATTCGTTATTTGTGATTGTGATATATATATATATTTTTTTGTGTTTAAGTTTAAAAATAGTAGTTGTCTTATTTTTTTACTTTCGAAAAAATAAAATATTCTCTCACTTGCTTACTTTCTTACTTTTTTTTTAAGAAGAAAGAAAGAAAAGAACGAAACAAAAAACTCGTATTTACAAAAGATTGATGAGTGTAATCATTGATTGTTATTGTATTATTAAGCTCCTCTTCAAGTATGATGATGGGATGGTTGAAAATTGATAATAATACTAAAATATTTTATATAGTTAGATAACAAAGGCCATTTGTTAATGATAATAATACTAATAATAATGGTTGGTTGGTGATGAGCAAATGTTCAAGTTATTTATACAATAGAGAAGAATATCTCAAAAAAATTAAAAAAAACTTGTATTAAGAAAGAACGTTGAAATAAAAGTGCAAAAAAAATAAAGATTTCAAATAAAGAATTGGGTAAAATAAAGAAAAGCAAAAAAAGATACAAACGTTTTAAAAAATCTAAAAACAAAAAAAATACACACGAACAAAAAAAAACGCGAACTTAAACGAAAAACGATGATAAACTGAACCTACGAATGAAGTAATGAACAGATAAACAACAACAAAGCAATAACAACAAATACTTGTAAAAAAATTCTCATGTTCACTTGTTTATTTGTGTTAATGTGTGTGAATGTGTGTTATAAGCTCGATTTCATTTAGTGATGCCAATTTAGCTTTTCTACGTAACACTTTTAAAGAGGGATTTTTTTTATTAGTTTGTTTTGTTTTTCCTCAATATTTTTTTTTTGTATTTTGTTAAACTAATCAATAATGAAAAATATAAAACAATGTTAAACATAAAATATAATTTAAAACAAATAACAAATGAAATACATAAAAAAGTTTACAAACTAGTATTTTAGTTATGCGTGATTTTAAGACTTTTCGTTTATATGTATTTGTATGTGCCTGTATTGTTAATATAACCCTGCAGTAATTTTAACTGTATTTCTGACTAAAGTTTAAGGGACCTAATTGGACCCAAGTAAAGCTATACTCGTAGTGTACAGTCTGTATAACCTTAACTAAGGAGATATTCTACAGCAACTACAATATCTGCAGATTACTTGATTACTCTAAGGTCGGGTTTCTTACTACTCAGTTAAACTAGTTTTAACCTACTGTTAGATTAAACTTGGAATAAATATAGGCACACTTTAACAAATAATTGTGTTTTTCAGTTATGCATCTAGAATCAGTTAACTTAGTATTGCCAACTTTTCAGTCAAAAACATAAACATTGAACAGCTGTTTTTTGCAAATATCACTTTTGTAAAATGTAAAATTTTAGAAAAAATATATATAAACATTTAAAATAGTAATAATATCGATAAAAGAAATCAGAAAATTACTATTTACTTAAAATATATATTTTTCTTTTTCCGAATACATTATTTTATTATTTTTGTTGATTGTGTGTTCTCACTTATAACTTAGGTTTAATTGGACAATTACACTCAGTTAAACTAAGATAATAAGCAACTTTACTGATAACTGAAAAACCCTAAACATATATTAAACCAGATTTAACCAAAGAATGAATATTATCTTTATCAGAAAAACTCACCCTAAGATAATTAGTAACTTTAATGTGTACTGAAAAACACGAAATATATATTAAACCAGGTTTAAACAAAAAATGAAGATTATCTTTATCAGAAAAACTCGTCCTAACAGAGCTAAGTAACAACTTATCAAAGGAAATGTTTGAAACAATTTATTTCCACCTTAAGTACTTTGAAAACTAAACTTCCTCTCTTCTACATTACTTATACATACCTATCCAACGTTTACAAGTTTCTCTACTATTATTCTCTAATATTAGACAAATACTTGACAAATGACCCAAAATTTCATATATAAATTTATGTCAATCAATTAGTTAGACATATGTAATACAACAACTAAAGATATGTATGCTCCTTGGTAAACTACTGGGAACTATTTCAATCTATTTATAATTACAATTAACAAAAAGGGAAGTAAAAATACCAACCTGGTACCATATATGACGTTAAAGCTCAATGGCCTTATTACTTTAACAAACTAATATTTTGAAAATTTGCTATAATAAACAAAATAAAGTCATACATTTTCTTGCGCATAATTTATCCCACATAAATATTATGGTAAATAACAGTTATTTGCCATAATTTGCATTAAGTTAAAAAGAGAGAATATATAATTAATAAAAAAATATCAACCATGAAAAAGTAATTAATTGCCTTAAGAATTTTATGAAAGAAATTTTTAACGTTAAAATTTTACGCATTTAAATATACAAACATACAAATATGATATAGTATTACATAGACATGAATGTACATATGTAGTGTGTTTCATACTATGTAAATAAATAACAACAAAAAATAAACAAGTGACAATAAATAAATAACATATTGAGTGATAAATACTGTGTACAAAAGCAGGGATGGAAATAAAAATGAATTAAAAAAAACTATATAGTTTTATGTTCTTAAAGAAAGTAGAAGTATTGGCAGAGCCTTTTAAATAAATCTTTTTCCTGTAGTGTTTTATAACAAGTTTTCTACAAATTCATTTCACGTAAATATGTTTTAATCTAAATTTTAGAGGCGAAACAAAATATGTAAATCTCTGATAAAGAAATGTATTTATAGAAATGTGAACAACATTGATAAAATGTGAAAGCTTAAGAGATTTTAAAAATGTACTGAAAAAAGTTTTATAACATTTTAATTAAAATTAGATAAACACTATTTTGTTTAAAAGAGAGATTAACACGAAGTTGTCAACTCTGACCTTTTATTATATAAGTGGTAAATATTTGAAGAAGAAAAAAAAACAAGTTTAAGATTGTAATATTTCATATTGTTGTAATGAAATCTCTAGAGAGCTCAAAACACAGTGAGCTTAACTAGAAGTTAATGTTAGTTAGTCCAGCTGATAAGACAGTTTTGTTGTAAACATCAAACAATAGATAGATTTGATAGTCGCAGCGTGTTAAACTAACAATAAACTACATGTTGTTTTTTATAAATGTTGTAGAGACATGTTGCAGAATCAGTCTTAACTTTTAGTCAGTTTAATCTTGGTGAAAGTTTGCATTATGTTAAGACTTCTTAGTAATAAAATTTATTAAAAATAAAACTAGAAATATATTTTTAAGAATTTTTTGAATATAATACTAAAACTAGCTGATGAAAACAAATCTAAGATATTTTATCAAAGTTAACTTTGAAATTTTTGAGTTTTTTTTAAAAGAAATTGTCCGACGAAACCTTTTACTTTCTTTAAAAAAGTAAGATAAAAGAAAAAGACTTTTATAAAAAGTTAAACACTGTATTGCATGTTTAATTGTTAACTAAGGAAAATAATATGTTATTAAATATAGTTAAATATTATTAAAATTATAAAACAAAACATACGTTTTAGGAATGCTAATAAGTTATGTTAATAAAAGTTTTAAAAAATTTCCATCCCTGTTTAAAATGTGCAGCAAGGGCTCATGTTTTCGATTGACACTAGAGAGAGAGAGAAAAAAGAAAAAGAGTATAAGACATAGATAAAACCAATATGAACAACATTTTCTACATAAACAATAATACAAACTAACAGATACAAATACCTAACGTAGATAGAGCTACATATCTACATATTTTAATACACACGTTCATACTTATGTATGTACTTACGTATGATTCAATTTAAAATAAAAGCTTATTCATATGAGAAAAATATTATTCATACGGTTAGATGTTCCTGCATACATACATATGTACAACACAATATGTATAGATAGATCATCACACCTTTTAACATGCATGTGTATGATGAATGAATATTGTTTGTATGTTTTATAGATAGAGAGATACTTGTATTACAAATCAGTCTAATCGTTGTTATTAAACACTGACTTAGAAGATATTATTTACACTAACTAATGACTGACAATACTTCCTCTTTTTGTATTGTTTTTGTTTTTAGATTAACAAAATCATTTGTGTTATTGATACTTGAGTAAGAAAAAAAAGTTTGACATCTATAAAAACAACAACAACAATCCAACTAAAAAATATTGAAATATTTAATTCAAAAATAAATTTGTTCATTTTTAATTCTTTTTAAAAAAGAATTAGTCACTCAACCTCATAAGAAAGAAAAAGAAAGATTTTTTAAAATGAAAATAAGTGTTATTAAACTTTATAAACTGAAATATAAATATTTATTTTAAGAAGGCAATATACTACGTACATACATACATAAATAGTTAATAAATTGTTTAAAGTGTTTGGTTTTTTATCAGTATTTTTTTTTTTTTTTGTTTTGTGTAATTTCTGCATAGTGGTTTACTTACTACTAATTGAAAATTAAAGACACCTACAAAAACAAAAGCAATAACAAAAACAACAACAACTACATGTACTACTAATTACGTCTGTACATATTTTTATCTATTTACCACACGTTCATTCGTTCGTACGTACATTTTTGCAAACGCAAAGATATAATAAGATAATAATAAAAGGAAAAAAATACGTTTTTCAGTTTTTTTTCTTTATTTTTTCATTTCCTAAAATACATTTACAAAAGAGAACAAATTATTATAAAGCGCTTAACAAATGTGAAAAAGCAAAGTTTTAAAGAAAAAATTCAATATATTTAATAAATCATAGAAAGCATAGGAGAAATAATGTGCCCATGTGAGAAACTGGTTTGTAGTACATAAGAACACGTTTTTAATTAATATGGGCCAGACCAGTAGCACACACAGCAATAGCAACAATGTCGATATTACTGGCAGCCAATCAGTACTTTACCGCGACAGAAAAAATGCCACTTTACCGGGAAAAAATGCTGCTGCAAGTGGAGACGCTGCTAATACTCGCAAAGTACTCGATTTACACTTTATTGCAGGCGATCGTATACGACCCGTTACCATGGCTGCGGCCACCCTAAACTTTAATGCCGAAAATGAGTTAAAAAAACTCGAAATTGTTTCAAAACAAACAAATGAACAGCAAATGAGTTCAGCCATTGAGAATGGTTATCATAAAACCGACTACTGCTACTATCGCACGCCTCAGGGCAACTTTCATAAATTGCCCACCGATTCATATCACAAAATGTCCGAGGGTTGTTATGTGCGTTTAGCTGATGGCAACTATCGTCGTTTACACGTTCTCGATAAAGCCAATGTGAGCAAAAAGCTTTTAGATACCAACTTCAATCGCAACTCGTTAACAATTCATTCCAACAGCAATGATGGCAGTAGTACAAATAATAACAGTCGAACAATTATTACCACAGGAGATAAATTACAGACGATGCCATTGCAAGAATCACAAGCACCACCTACCAAAGCAAAGAATCAAATGTTGAAATTTTTAAAACGTTCCAAATCTCATACACCGGCCACAATCAAACAATTACACAATTACAACAAGGATTTTAGTTATATTGAGAGAAAGATAAGTGAAAAATTAAAACAACACGATGGCCTCACAACATTGACACCCGTGAAAGAAGTGGCTAATGTGGCATCTACAAATAATAAGGTCGTGGTAACAATGATGGAAAATGGTGGTCTGCCCATAGTGGCTACGAGTAAGGCGGAAAAATTTAAAAAACAAGAATCGGATAGTTCAGCTAAGTCAAAAAATAAAAAGGTAATTTAACACTAATTAAACTAAGTATAAACAATTAACTTTTGTTTAATCTTAAAATAATTATAATATTGTCTCGGAAATTCTAAAATCTCTTGATTTTTTATGTTTACTATGTATTAGGTTTTTGAAATAATGTTCTTTACTTTAATTTTATATCGTTTCTTAACTTTTTAAAGGGATCTCCTAATATGGCTATTCGCAGCAGTGCACCAATGCGTTGGCGTGCTACCGAAGAGCATATTGGCAAATACAAACTCATTAAGACAATTGGCAAAGGAAATTTTGCAAAAGTTAAACTAGCTAAACACTTGCCCACCGGTAAAGAGGTGGCTATAAAAATTATTGACAAAACCCAATTGAATCCGGGTTCGCTACAGAAATTGTTTAGAGAGGTAAGTTTGACTTTAAGTTTTTTTTTAGAAAAATGATTTATATTGACTTTTCACCAATTAATGAATTTACAATAGTCAGTCATTGTTAGTTTAAAAACTAAAAGTTGGTGTTTCCAAACCTTAAAAGTTAAAGGTCGCAAAAATTTAATTGCAAAAAAGAGAAGAAAAATCTCTTTAATTTAATAATTTACTTAATTGAGTAAACTGTAGCTCTCACACACTCATAAGCATATAAAGCTTATTGTGTATTACAATTTAAAATTTCATAATCGTACTTACATACATACAAACATATGTATTACATATAAATGATTGTTTCATGTTTAATTTTGACATTTAGGTAATATGTTGTATTGCCTTTTGATTATGTTGCAAGTAGTAATTATTTTTAATGATTGTTATAGCAGACCATTGTACAACCTACAAATGCAATAACTGAAACACACCAATCACTTTTGTTCAATATGAAAAGAATATAAAAAAAGCTTTTAAATTTAATTTTTTTTAAAATATCAATACAACTTGCCAATAAATTAAAAAAAGCTTAATAATGAAACAGCAAACGATAGATAGTTCGTTTTAATTAAGACAAATTTATATTTTTATTTAATTTTTTTTGTTCAAAAATTTTAGGTCAGAATTATGAAAATGCTTGATCATCCCAATATTGTGAAACTTTTCCAAGTAATTGAGACCGAAAAGACTTTGTATTTGGTAATGGAATATGCCTCTGGTGGTGAAGTTTTTGATTATTTGGTATTACATGGCCGCATGAAAGAGAAAGAAGCAAGAGTTAAATTCCGGCAAATTGTTTCAGCTGTGCAATATTGTCATCAGAAACGTATAATACATAGGTACATAATATACACAAATACTTGAAACACTTTATATTTGTTATGCAAAGAAATTAATACATTATTATTATTTTAAACCTTTCTCGCAGAGATTTAAAGGCCGAAAATCTGCTGTTAGATAGTGAGTTGAATATAAAAATAGCAGATTTTGGTTTTTCAAATGAATTTACGCCTGGTTCTAAGCTGGACACATTTTGCGGCAGTCCCCCATATGCTGCACCCGAACTATTTCAGGGCAAGAAATACGACGGTCCTGAGGTGGATGTTTGGTCCCTGGGTGTTATACTTTATACCCTAGTAAGTGGGTCATTGCCTTTTGATGGCTCCACTTTACGAGAACTGCGGGAACGTGTGCTCAGAGGCAAATATAGGTCACTAATCCTTCTATATATATATTTTTTTTTTCATTTTAACAACAAAAATCTTCAGCTCTTGTTTCTACTAATTTAATGAATTTCTATTTGATTATTTGAAAATTTACAGGATTCCCTTCTACATGTCTACTGACTGTGAAAATCTTTTGCGTAAATTTTTAGTATTGAATCCGGCTAAACGTGCTAGTCTCGAAACGATTATGAGTGATAAATGGATGAATATGGGGTTTGAAGATGATGAATTAAAACCCTATATTGAGCCTAAGCAAGACCTAGCCGATGTCAAACGGATAGGTAAGACGGGTACTGTATACAAAGCCATTATAATTAACTTCTTGTTTCCACTTTTAACTGTTTTATGTATACAAACATTATTATGTACAGCTGTTGTTCCCAAAATGAAATGTAAACGGACAAACTAAATAACGAACGAACGATATAATAAAACAGAAATCAATAGATACCTTAAATACCTTTTCTAACAAGCAATTGATATTGAATACATCATGTGTAAATAATTTATAAAGCTTCATTTTAACATTATTTCATTTCTTTTTATTCTTATACTCCATATTAAAATTTTTCCAACATTTTCCCACGATTTTATAATTCTTTTGACAATCCTCTATGATCATTTGTTATCACATTTCACATTTAAAGTTTGTTAGAAAAGGTATACCATTCTCATTCATATTCAGTTGACCTAACCATTACATACATTACATATCATATGCTCAACATCATTATCATCTATAAAACATTTGTTCATCCCATCACCAACAATATTTAAAAAAATGAAACAAAAATAAAGCAAAGCAAAACTATACAGCTATGGCACATCGGAACCTTCAACCTCAACCATCACTTTGTTGTTCCAAGTGTATATATTACTTTTTTTCTCTTGTTTTTACGTGTAGCGCTCACAAGTTTGGATTATTATATATCGTTTGTTGTAAATGTATTTGTCTTTTTGTTTTTTTTTACTTTCTTTAAATTTAAAATTTTGTAACAAAATGTTTTATTTATCAAACGTTCACTATTAGCTCACAAATTCCTTTCACGCAATATGTCAATATTTATTACACAAACACTACTAGCCTTGCCTTCTAATTCTACTTCAAAATAAACTTCATCAGCTTTTGTTGAGTACGTAGTCGTAATGTCGTTTGTCTCAGTTATCAGTTAAAGAGATACTTACTTCCTACGTTACGTATGTATATTGTAAATTTCATTTTACTCTTTTTAACTATGGCTAACGAAAAAAAAAGAAATACCAAAAAAAGTTTTAGCCATTTTTAAAGGATTTTTTTCTTTAAATCACTTAATACGCATATTACAATATATACTTACCTACATAGCAACATATGTACCTACTATTTTATCATACTATTATAGTCTAATAAAAAGAAATAAGAAATAGGAATAAAAATTAAAGAAAGTTGATCAAGTTGAAAAAAAAAATTCCGCTTATTTATAGCTAAATAGAAGACTATAGTAGTTAAATTTGTTTTGCACTCGTTTTGCGAGTGACGTCGATGGCTGTGTTAATTTATACCAATATTTATTTATCTATCTACTTACTATTATACAAAAATAATAATCATATGTACATCATTCAAAATAATAATAATTTAAAAATATCTACTACTATTATTATTACTATTAGCATGTAGCGTTTCATTTATTCTCATAATTGGCATGGTAAACAAAATCAAAAGAATTCTTCAAAATTTCATAGAGTACAATTTTAATTTAATGTTATTTTTTTTTTTTAACTCAAAATCAATTGATTTGATTGGAGTTGTGGAAATTGTTATTGTTAAACAAAAAGAAAATAATTATTTTGTTAAATTATTACTACAACTACTACCTTTTAAATATGTAATATGTATTTATAAATTTAACAAAAACGTCCCTCTAATGCTTCAATGTCTTTTTCGCATGTCTTCTCTCTCGCTCTCCACTCTTGAACTGATTTGGACATTAAAACAACTTATAGAAGCTCTTGTTGCAATGGGCTATAATAGGCAGGAAATCGAAGCTTCATTATCACAAGTTCGTTATGATGATGTGTTTGCAACGTATTTATTGCTGGGAAGAAAAAGTACTGATGTAAGTAGCAAATACCCTAAATGAAATCACTCTCTCTCTCTCCTCTTCTCCCTTTCACTCTGTGTAAAACAATTGAAGATGATGAAGAGTTTTATTTTAATATAATTGTTGTTGTGATGATGTTGATGATGATTTAATTATAGCCTGAAAGTGATGGTTCTCGATCTGGCTCTTCACTTTCTTTGCGCAATATATCTGGTAATGATGGGACAGCTATATCTGCAAATGCTTCTGTGCAAAGCCCAACACACCGTGGTGTCCATAGAAGCATTTCTGCTTCTAGTACAAAACCAAGTAGAAGGGCATCTTCAGGGGCTGATACACTACGTACGTTATAATTATTTTATGTATTTATTGTTATTATTATTATTATAATTTATGTATTTTGCAATTTTTATTGTTGTTGTGTTTTTTTTTTTGTCTCTTTTTGTGGTGAGAAAATATTTAATTTTAATTTATTATTTTTGTTTCTATTTTGTTAAAGGTGTTGCTCCTGGTAATACAGCTGGTCACGTTGCTACCACAGGAACAGCTGGTACCGTTCCGTCCAGCACTAATTATGCAATTGCTGGTACTGGATCATCTGCAGAAAGATCTTCAATGTAAGTTGAAAACTTAATTTTGTTGTTGAAAGGGTACAAATTCTTAAAATGTCTCTAGATTATAAGGAATAAAGTTTTATTCCATATTTTTGTTTAATTTTGAAAATAATTTTGAAATTTTCAAGAATTTTTAAACACAGTTTTTATAAATTCGAATCTATGTTCGAAAAATTTTTAGAACAATCTCTCTATCTTGAGGTCTCATAAAACTATAATATTAGTTCTAAAAGAGTTCGAATTTTTTTAATTTTTCAGTTTGAATTTGAAAATTTTAATTATTTTCAAAATGTAAACTTTTCATATTTAGAACGAAAATTAGAAAATAAGTTCAAAACAATGTAAAGCTGTTAATATAATCTCTCAACCATTAGAATACATCGAAAACATAATTTTAGCTAAATTCGAAATTTCGAACTTATGTTCGAAAATATTTTAAAACTTTAAAAATAATCTCTTAAACATAAGAATTTAAGAAAACATAATTTCAGTTTAATTTAGTAACTAATTTCCTACAATTTGCAACAAATTTTGAATTTTTTTTAAAAAATTAGTTTGAAAATAAATTTGAATGTTTTTTTTTATAAACTTTACAGAAGTAGCAACTTTAAGCGCCAAAACACCATAGATTCAGCTACAATCAAAGAAAATACAGCACGACTATCGGCTCAAAATCAAAGGCCGGCATCTGCCACACATAAATTATTAGCAACAGCAGATACTTGTAAGTTTTAGAGTTTAATTTATTTTATTTATAAATATAAATAACTATATAATTCTTTTTTTTTTTTTTCAAATAACTTACAGCTATTAGTAGTCCCAAACCCCGTTCTACACCCAAATACGATCCACCAAATAGTAATCGTCCTTCGGCTACTGTTAGCATGATGCCACGACGCTCAACAACACTATACGAGAAGACTTCTTCAACCGAGAAAACAAATGCAATTTCAACAGATTCAAAGTATGTATACATGTCTAAATGTTTTTTTGTTTCTTTATATTTTCGCTTCATTTCCAATTCCTTTAACTTTTCCCATCCTCAACATTCTTCTTTTTATTATTCTTCTTTGTCATTTTAAGTATCGCATTAAGTTACATACTTAAAATCAAAAGAAAAATTCGCTATCAAAATCACCACACATTTCATTCATACTACACTTTTTTCTTCATCTAAATGTTTTAAAACATTTACAAAAACACATTAAATTAAGCAACAAATTAACAAATTTTCGTAAATCTCTTCATTTTGTGTAACAAACTTTTTTCATTATTCATTCGTACTCACTTGTACTAATTTTAAAATATATAAAAAACAAAATACTTTTTGTAAATTGGTGGATTAAAGCATTATAATAAAACAACTTGATCAACATCAACTCCATTAAGTTACTTGTTGCTCTTGAGTCAGTTTTAATAAACATGCATACACGATTAATAATAATTTTTATGGCTTTTTATTAGCAATCAAATAATTCAAATTAAAACAAAATCAATTATTATTATTATTTTAGGCCTTTTGCTCTTTTTAATCTCACATTAAAAACCATCAACTTTGACAGCACTAATTATTTTGATATTTCATTTTTATCTTGTTATTTTTTTTTTATTTTTATCATTAAATCAATTTGTAAAACTTCTTTTGCAAACAAAACAAAAAATTACATAAACTTCTAAATCTTCAAAATGGTTCTACAATTCAAAAAAAATGCCCTCAAAAATAATACACAACTCGGTGAGTATAAAATAAAAAATAATCTAAGAAAATTCAATACTAGTTAATCTTTAATTAAAAAAAACAAAAACAAAAGCGTTAACTAAAACTAAATTTAATAAACAATTGCTTATATAAAACTTTAAACAAAACAAAAACATTAAAAGGGCTATAATTTAAACTAAAGTTAAAGTTTTTTTTGTTAATTTTAAATTTTGTTTATTTTTGTTGAAAATGGACTTTAATAGGTATAGATTTTCTTCATAGTGTAGGGTGTTAAGGTAGCAAATTTTCTTTTAACTTTTAACAGTTACTTTAGACAATTAAGAAGAAAAAGGGAAAGAAGGAAGGAAGAAAGGAAAGAAGTATTTATGTTTAAGGATAATTTTTGGGTTGTTGATGATCAAGTATCACTCACTAACTTTGTGAAACTTTAAAATTAACTTAAATCTTCATGTGTTTTCTTTTTTTTTTTTTTTTTTTGTTTTCGTTTGTTATTTATTTTGTAAATATTTTTTATTATTTTCATCTTTTTCACAAAGTTTTAGTTTTGTGTGTATTTTTTTTTAATTTGTTTATCTTTTTTTGTTTATTAATTTTTGTAAACTGTCGTCTGTTCAACTGCCACACATATGTATGTACATATTTCGTAGTAGTCGTAGTCTTACTATTTTTTTTTTGTTCAAGAAAATGTGTCGTACATATTTACATTTTTAATTTTTAATCTCTATAAATATTATATTTATATATAAACGTATAACATGTTCCTAATTTATTGATTTTGATTTCATTTTTTTGTTTCTTTTTTCTTTCTATTAAATAATTTTCTTTTTGCATGATGACACCAACCACAACAAAAAAAAAACTAAATATATATAAATAAATCGCGCTCACCAAACAACAACAAAATCATCATCAAAAAAAAATAATAATAATTTTATTAAACTAAATGAATAATAATCAATTGCTTTTGGTCGCTGCTCGCATGTATTATTCTAAAAAATATTGAAATG